>NC_137789.1:106133252-106413252 GCF_963383645.1 Muscardinus avellanarius
ATTTATTTATTTATTTATTTATTTATTTAATTGCTACTGGGAAGTGAATCCAGGGACATTCTACCTCTGAGTGACATCCCTAGCCCTATTTTATTTTTCATTTCGAAACAGGACCTAACTAAATTGCTAAGACTAGCCTTGAACCTGAGATCCTCCTGTGTCAGCCTCCCAAGTATTGGGGTTAAGGGCATGGGCCACCGTGCCTAACTGGGGTTTATTCCTACATTGTTCTTGTTCTGCCACCTGTCCCCTGATACAAACTATTTTATTTTATTTGCATGGGGGATTGAGCCTGGGACGTTCTACCACCAAACTGCACCCTGGTATTTTTTATTTTTTAAAGTTTGAAACAGAGTCTAGGTTATGTTATGCTGTCCTTGAACCTGTCATCCTCCTGTCTCAGCATCAAACGTTCTGGGATTGCAGGCGTGCACTGCCCCGCCGTGCTGGGTGCCAAACCTCTATAGAGATGACAAGGAGGCTTGTGAGAAAGCGGTCTGATCACCGCTTTATATCAAGACATGACCTCGACCCTTCCTGTCACGATTCCTTTTCCTCACCAGACAGCCAGGAGCCAAGAGAGACACTGTGTTGACGTCTTTGCTAAGATATTGTTCCCCCCACCCCACTGAGACAGGCCTGTCTGCCCCCAAGGTGTCCATGTGCACATTAATCACAGAGCCAGGCTTGGCCTCCCTCAGCCTCTCCTCAGAGCCTCTTCGGGCCTCTGCATGGGTCCTCTGCCTCCCCCTTCTGGTTTCCAGGACTCAGCCAGCTGCAAGCCAACGCTTGTCCTCCTCCCTCGAAGATGAGAATCTCCAGGTCTCCCGCCGTTTTCACACAGTGAGGAATGGTGATTTGGGATACATTACAGGACTGATCATCCTTTGTCCTTCATGGCTACTCCTCCCCCACCTCTGAAACCCAAGGAGACCCCTCAGCTGCTGGCCGGAGCTGGCCATGTGTGGGAACTTCTCCTGGTTGTGGAGGGAAGCTGGCACAGGTCTCCGCCATGGGGACCTGGTGTATTTATCTAGCTGGATTGCATCTCTTACCATTCAGCTCGCAGAGGAAGAGGCTTTAGTAGCTCAATGTAGCCCCATCCCTCCCAAGGAGACAGTGAGCAGAGAAGTCTCAAGATCCCCTGGGTGCTATCTAAAGCCTGTCAAGCAGGTGGGGCTGCAGGAGCACAGTGAGAAATCACAGCATCATTGTATTAGAGACCCCAGAGGTATCAGAGTCCTCCGTTGGTCTGATTATGAATCCCAAATTCTTATTTTCCACCCATCCTCCTAATCTGACTTCCTTTCTCACAAAGAACTACCACTAGAAATTGAGTGTATACATCGTGGGGTCTTTGATTAGTAACACTCATTTAATAAGTTGTTTTTTTCATACGGCAGTAACAAAGGACCCCCTATCCATTTCATGCCGCATAACCCAGATGTTCTGTAATACCTGTCATCAAATAACAGCTCAGCCAAACATCTGTTAAATAAGGGAGGGGGGATGGAGTTGAGATTGATGAGTGACCTGCCTGTGTTGGTAAGTGGTGGACACAGAAATACATCCAGCAACACCCAGAAGGCTCTACTGGCCTCGTGAAAGGGCCATTTGGACAGAAACAAAAGGAACTGGCACTTGAGCCTGCAGTGGAGAGAAGGTGGCACTGTGCTCCTGGACTCTAGGCCTCCAGGCCTGAGCACATGGTCTCAGGGGCACTCTGTTCCTCCAGACAGAGACCCCTCTGGTTTCCTACCTGTGTTGCTCTTCTGCCAAAGATCCACCTTCTGGACAGCCTCTGGGCATCTGTCATCCTGGGCCAGAGAGCACTGGTGTGTCAGGCAGGTGAACCAATGGGATGTGCAGATGCCCTTGTCCTCACAAGGCACAGACCCTGAGGGAATCCACTGACACTCCGTGGATCCAAGTCCTCCAGGCGCAGGGAAAGGAGAGTGTGTCTTGCATTCAGGCGGCTCCAGGTGCTGAGCTTCGGTGGTACCTATGGCTCATCTGTGCCACCTCACCTGGGGTCAGCTCTTTTCCCCACTCAGGCTGCAGGTAGCAGATGAGGTGAACAATTTACCCAATAGGAGGGGAGAGCTCATAATCCAAGGGTTACCAGCTAGGTCCTCCAGAGGGGGAGGTGTGCTAAACACAAGCAGGTCCTAGAAGCCATAGAGAAAGCAGAGCATAGCCTTCCTGCTTATTTTCTTCTCTTTCATTTTTCTTTCTTTTAGGGCTACATCCCCAGACTTTTCTATGTTTTTATTTTGACACAGGGTCTCACTAAGTTGCCCAGGATGGCCTTGAATTTGTGATCCTTCTGCTTCAGCCTCTCCAGCAGCTGGGATTATAGGTATGCATGATTGTACCTGGCACTCTCTGCTTACACTTCAATGTGGGGAACATATTAATGTGGTCACTGGGATCCACTAGAAGTCATTTCTGCATTGCTGTTCGGATCATTTCCTCCTGGATAGAGGCCTTCACAAGAGGAACAGAAGAAGAAAGGAATCAAGGGCTGGAGCAACTTCCTCCACTCTCTAGAAAGGTGAGTACCGAGGATCTTAGCAAGGATCTGTGACAACTTGATTCTGTTTTAATCTTAATTTTAATCTTGCATGTGTTTGTGCCTATGCAATTTTTGTATTAAGTAAACTCTGTATTTGATTTGACATAATGACTCTTTGTCTTTCAAAAGTAAAACTTAACCTAGTAATAGTTGCTATAATCAGGAATGTTATATATATTTTATTTATACAGTCTAATTTTATGACTTCCATTTAATATGCATTGTATCAAGACAAAAGCAATATAGAATAATACATAAGGTTGTGGGCTCAGAGTTCAAATTCAAACTCTTTAAGCCTCTAGAAGGACCACCAAAAACAATATCTCCTAACCTTTCTTTATCTAAAGTTTCTCATCTTTAAAATGCATATCCCATAAAACTGTGCAAAAATTGAATGATTTGATAGTTATCATGTTTAGAAGAGTGCTATTATTATTTTCTTTCCAAAAATTTCAACACTTTTGTTTTGTAGTACTAGGGATTGAACCCAGAAGCATTCTACCTCTGAACTATACACCAGCCATTTTCATTTTTTATTTTGAAACCGAGTCTCACTAAATTACCACACTCGGGCTCAAACCTGTGATTCTCTTGTCTCAGTCTCCCAAGTACTGGGACTACAGGTGTGTGCCACCATGCCCTGCTCAATATTTCTTAAATTTTCATTGGATCTTTTTCCCTAAGTGGTTTGACTTGAAAGTTCTACTTTCTATTAAGGCTGTTTTAATTAATACACACTTGTATTTTATTAAGTACTAGTTTTCTTGTTAACTAAAAATAATGTTAAGACACTGAGATTTAAAATAAAGATATCACCGGAAGTTGCATGCCCATACCTCAGACTGGCCACGATTGCCCCAAAATTGTTGAACTGTAGAGTCACCTGGCCACAGCTGACCCTCCTCATATACAAGCTTCCAGATCTGTGGACCCCTACAGGTGGGCGAGGCCATCTCCTGTCTCTGCTGCTGATGTGTTTGCTAGTAAAATTCTGGTGCTCCACGTTGCCGACTTCTTGTGTGTGATGAAAGAAGGTCTAACACTGCCTTCCTTTCCCACAGTCTGTGGCTATGTGTTCATAAGGGCTATTCCGTGTATCTTTCCTCTTTTGTAGAGGCACTCTCCTGGTGCCATTCTCCTAAGGGACATTTCAGTTCCTTTAGATATGCTTACAGTTCCTGAGCAGAGCAAAAGTTCCTGTCTTCTACTGGTGTGAACTGGTGCCCCCCCTAGAGTGTGAGTATTATGAAGACAGCAGGCTTAGCGCTTCTTTCAGGAGAGCAAATCTGATCCGCCAGGAAATGCACATCCTACCTCCTTGGGCTTCCAGAAGTTGCTGTGCCTGAGTGATACCTTGGTCTTCACTGTTGGGGATGGAGAGGAGATGGGTGTCTGAGATGCCCAGACTCTTCCTCCAGGCCCACAGCTTCTCAGTGTGCCTGTCCAGAGCTGCCCTCACCTCTCCATACCTCCCATCCTCTCAGAGCCTCCCTGGCAGACAGCTCACCTCCACCTTCCAGTGCTTTGGGATCTTTTCCACTCTGGTTCACTAGGAATAAATGTGGCCTTTCAGGTAAACTGGTCCCTGATAATGCTTCATTTCTTGTGTGTCCTCCCATCTCAGGCAAAGTGCTTAGGTCCATATTCACATGGAGTTTGAATGTTTGTGTCCTTCTCAAGCTGTTGTTAATGCTTTAACTTTAGTTAAGACGAATGCAAGTGTGGGAAGTGGGGTTTATGGGAAAGGGTTTAGGTCGAGAGGACTCTGTATCATGAATAGATTAATGCTACTATAAAATGGTTTGTGGAGCTGGGAGTAGTGGCACAGGCCTACAGTACTGGGGAGGCTGAGACAGTAGGATCACAGGTTCAAGGTCAGCCTCAGCAACTTAGCAAGGCCCTCTGCAACTTAGTAAGATCGTGACCCAGCTATACCACCCCTAGGTATCTTTCCAAAAGAATTAAAATAAGAATATTATAGTGATACATAAATATACATGTTTATAGCTGGGTAATTCATGATAGCCAAATTATGTATCCAACCCAAGTATCCTTCAACAGATGAAGGAATAAAGAAAATGTGGTATATATACGCAATGGAATTCTACTCAGCCATAAAGAAGAACAAAATCTGTGGGGAAATGGATAGAACTAGAGAATATTATGCTGGGTGAGATTAGTCAGTTTCAGAAAGTCAAGGGTCATATGTTTTCTCTCATATGTGAAAGTTAGAAAATAGGAAAATAAGGGACTTTAATGCAGAGAGAGAAGGAGAGAGAGAGAGAGAGAGAGAGAGAGAGAGAGAGAGAGAGAGAGAGAGAGAGAGGGAGAGAGAGAGAGAATGTGAAGCTCTCACTACCAATTTCACTAATGTGTGGGGAGGGAAGAAGAGGGAGCAGTTCGTATGTAGAGGGAAATAACCAAGAGCTGGGTGCATGTATGTTTCTATCATATTGAACCTCACTATGATGTTTAATTGCAATGCACTAATAAAATAATAATTACATATAAAACAAAGAGGGTTGGGGATTTAGCTCAGAGATGAAATGCCTCTGGGTTCAATCCCCAGCAACACACACACACACACACACACACACACACACACACACACACACATTGTGGGAGGGGGTTCTCCTTTGTTTGTTCTTCTGCCATATTTAAAGACACAACAAGGTGGCCCCCACAAGATGCCAGATGCTGACACCGTGGTCTTGGTCTACCCAGCCTCCAGATCTGTGAGAAGTACATCGCTGCTTCATTATGGATAACCAGCCTGTGGCCATCTTGTTATAGCAGCACAAAACAGATCAAAGCAGTGCTCTTCATTAGAGGGCCCTTCTGATGCTCTCTGGAGGGACAAAAGGAATAGTGGAGCATGAGTGGCGATTACCATAATGTATTTAGAATTCACAAGTTCAATGCACAGACCCCAGAGTGTGAATGTTCCCAGTGTCTCCCAGCTTCAGTGGGAGCCAACACTAACAAGGTGGTGCTGAGCCGTACTGAGAGACACGGCGAGTGGATGGGAAAGAGCTGATAGTCCTGTGTCCCCTGTGCTGGTCACTTGGTTCCGAATTTTGTATTTTGTCTGTGGCATTATAGAAAGTTCCTTGAAGACGAATATGAGGCAGTAATGGACATCATGATGGATCTAGAAACGATGTCACTTAGGAAGAAGAGCAGAAGGACTAATCAGAAAGGTCTGTCTCATATTTGGGGTAGAGGAAGATTGTTCTATCCAGATGTTTAAAAGACAGCAATGTGGTAGAGAAAACAAAAGGATTCCATGTCATCACCATAGGGTAGAACTTTGATCTGTAGGTGGAATTTGCAGGGGGCAGATTTCATTTCATCTAAAGAATAGTTTTTTGTTTTGTTTTGTTTTTAACAATCCCAGGTACAGCTGCACAGTAAAGTGGTTACCATGTTATCTGAATGCCCAAGGCAAGACTTGTTGTCCTATAGGAGCTTGGGCAAGGACGCTGTGGGTTTCCTGCCTCTGAGTATGGGGATAACAGTTGCAGAATCAACAGGCAATGATGTCTCCTCTGGCTGCAGTGGCCCAGAAGAAGATCAGCAAGGCCAGTGATGTCCTGGGGGCGCCGGCCCGACAGCGGCCTGCAGGGGATGTTTGCTCAGCTTTGGGTCCAGGGCTGATAAACTTGGCTGGAGTTTTATTGCAAGACCCCTGCTCTGTGAACATCTGAAGGGAAGACTCCCGCCCACCCTGAGACTCAGACAGTCCCACCCGTACCCTGAGGATGGGTGGGGGAATGATCCCCATTGGCCCAAGGATGAAAGGCAGGGCACTGGAGCTCCAGACCCTCTGGGCCAGGCTACCCTGGTGCTTGTCTCTGCTTGTGAAACCCATTCCTAGGAACATCTGGGGGCTGTCCTCTGAAGGCTAGGAGGACAGCTGCTCTCGCCCTAGGGGCAGCTCTAGTGTTTACCCATATCTGATGGCCTGTCTGGCTAAAGAGGCATGGGTGGTGGGTGGAGTTGGTACCTGTGGGAAACACCTCAGTCACTGAGATGGAGGAAAATAGACAAGCCTGAGCTAGGGAAGAAGAAGAATCAATGGGGTGTGGAGGCTGGTGGGGAGCAGAGGGTGATGAAGAAGCTGAGGGAGAGGCACATTGACAGATGAAGCCCAGGCTTTGGCACTAAACGGAACGGAAGCTGCAGTCTTTCCTTTCAATGAAAAGAACAGTTTTGAGCCCATATTATTTTTAATTGGGGCTTGAACCCAGGAGCTCCCTGCCCTGATTACACCGATAGCCTATTGTATTTTTATTTTATTTATATTTTTGTCACATTAAAGATCGAACGTAGGGTTTTTCTACCCCTGAACTATACTCCCACTCATTTATTTTTTATTTTTTATTTTGAAACAGGGTTTTACTGAATTGCTGAGAGTCTCTTTGAGTTGCTGAGGCTGTCTTTGAACCTGCGATCTTCCTGTTTCAGCCTCCCAAGTACTGAGATTACAGGAGTGCGCCACCACACCTGGCTTACGAGGCACTTTTATGTGGAAGTCTCTCCAGTGGAAGACTGGAGTAGCTGATGCTCTCCTGGTACCCATTTCCAGGGCTGTCGATTTGTCATCATTCCTCCTACTGTTTTCAACCCAGCAAGTATTAATGGAGCAGTTGCTCAGCATCAAGTGTGCAGACAGGCAGCCCTGCAGGCTGGTGCCCTAGTTCCTACTCTGGGAAGCCCGCAGCCATATGTTGCTATCACATCCAGCTGAGAGAATAGAAGAGGTGGGCAGACATGGGGCCAGGAGGGCACTGTCAGTGTTGGAGAGGGGCGCTGGTTCAAACTCTGTGGAGTGGGGTGAAGCAGAGACCCAAGCCAGAGTCAGCACTTAACTGGGACATCAAGGCTCAGCAACTGCCAGGGGTGATGGAGGTGCACCTGCTGTAGCTGGAATGTGTCCCTCAACATTCATGTGCTGGAAGGAAACTTAATCCTTCAAATCTTATGCAAATAGTATTTGGAGGTGGAGCCTTGAGAGGTAATCAGGGTTGGGTGAGGTGGCTATGGGGGTGTGTCCATGATATGATTAGTGGCTTTAAAAATTTTTGGGGGGGCAATGCTGGGGATGAAACCTAATTAGTGGTTTTATAAGAAGAAGAGAGACCTGGACTAGCCCACTCTCTTAGTCTCTCCACCGAGTGCCCCGCCATGTGGTCTTGCAGCAAGAAGACCCTCTTGGATCCTGTGGGATCAGTACTAGACTTTCAAGCATCCAGAACCTTGAGAAGTAAACCACTTCAGGTTTTTCTTGTGGTGGTGGTACTGGAAGTTTAACCCAAGGAGTTCTATTCCTGAGCTATAATCCCAGCCCAATTATTTATTTATTTATTATTTATTTATTTATTTATTTATTTATTTATCTATTGCTTCTAGGAGTTGAGCACAAAGATATTCTATCTCTGAGCTATATCCCAAGCCCAATTTTTATATATTTATTTTGAAACAGGGTCTCACTAGGTTGCTGAGGCTGGCCTTGAACTTGCTATCCTCCTCTGTCTCAACCTCCCAAGCACTGGGATTACAGGCATGCACCACCATGCCTGACTTCTGTCCTTTATCAATTACTTAAACCATGGTATTCTCATACAGTAACAGATCCTATAGACCAACCCCAGGTTGGCTTCCTCAGATCTATCAGGGAGGGAAGCCCTCCTTCCATCGGTTCCCATTGGCTCCCACTGCGGAGGCGGGGCTCTGTGAGGTTTGAGTCAGGACTTGGACTCAGATTTGGCTCCAAAGCCCTTTCTCTGTCCTCTGCTCCATATCACCTCATCTCTAGAGGGAACTCCATCCAGTCTGAGGTCCAGGAGTGGGCGGAGATGGGATATACTTGGCCACTATCATGGAAAGCTTTTCTACATGACCTACAAAGGGAAATGGGAAGCCGAGGCCTCGCAGCGGGGCGAGGGTTCAGCAGGAAGGGAGGGTGGCCGCCCAGCCGTGGCCTGGGAGCCCGGCTGGCCTCTGATCAGCAGATTCCAGCCCGGGTGCCTCGGGCTCAGGAGCAGCATGAGGCTCCGTCCAGATGTCCCTCCTCATCCCCTTTCAGCATCTTATTCTTCCTGGACTGGAAGGATGGTGGCCAGGCTCCAGCTCAGGCTCCAGCTACAGGGGTCTTGTTGATGTTCAGAGAGGCTGTCCCTTCCTTTCTGACCCCAGTGGCCCTGGCGCAGACCTGCTCTGTCTAACTGGCAGGGCTGGAAGTTCTTAAAAAGATGAGGTCTCAGTTGGACTCTTCCTCTCTCTCTAGCACTTGGAGAGCCGGAAGTCTACTCAGCCTGCAGCAGCCCTGGGCTGCTCAGCTGGAGGGGGAAGTCAGGAAGAGGGAAAGGTTTGTCTCAGCTAGATTCTCTGGGTGGGACAGTAAGAACAGGGGAGAGAAGAGAAGTTGGAAGGAGACAGCTAGGGAAACACCTTGGCCGGCCTTTGTTTCTCCTTGGATGGGATTGTAACTGAGGAGCTGACCACTACCAGGCAGGTTTCCCTGGCCTGCGGAGCCACCTGCTCCACTTCCCAGAACTGTGTCCCCTCTCTACTTCTCTAGAGGCCCCAGTGGTCCCAACTCAGGCCATCCCCATACCTGTCGATCAAGCTGTTTGGAGGCTGGTGAGGCAGGGATGGCCAGTCTAGGGAGGGGCATCGTTCAGGCTGGAGTGCATGCTCTTGCTGTAGAAAGCCTGAAACATGTCCCCTCCATGAGTCTGCAGCCACAGAAAAGGGGCTCAAAGAAGCAGAACAAGACTTCCTATGCATCCCTGGTCACCACTGGCCCATCACCAGTGGCTGAATAGCATCTCTGAAGATGAGTTGGGCCCTCCACCCAGGATCTGAGGGCAGTGAGCCAGGTGAAGGTTTTTCTGGGTGTGCACTACAATTTTCTTTATGTGTTGAGGAAAGGACCTCAGGCTTCTTCGGTCTTGTTCTATCATGTAGCCTCGGAAGCTCTGAGAAGTGTTTTTCTAGTAAGAAAACAGCTGCTGATTTTGGCTACAGTTAGACTCCCTCAGTTCTTGGGAAGGAAGAAGATGCTCAGCTGTCCTCAAGAGCTACCAGTGGAAATCAAAACAAAACACAGCACAGATGGGCCTGCAGGACGGAAACTCCCCAGGAGCACCAGGGGTTCTCATCTTTAGGAAAGTCTGCAGACTCCCCAGGGTCCCTGCATCTTCTTCGCAGGCCCAGCTCTGGCCTCCTTTGCTCACCTCCACACTGGCAGGACCTCATGGCTCCTCCCATCCAGCCCTTCAGGGTGTGGGACACAGGCAGGATGGTGGGTTTCTATGAGGGTCAGGGAGTGAGGCTTGGGGAATTTTTCTGCATCAAAATATTTTGCATGCCATCGCATTGCCAGTTAGCAAAAGTGACTCATTTCTTTGGGTGTCGATTTCTCCATTAGTAGGTTCTGGTCTGAACCACCTAACATAGTAGTTAACATATATGTAACTGCTTTTGTTATGACACCTGCTGAGCAGTACCTGGATTTGCAAGATCACACTTAATTCTCTCAGGATACCCATTTTATAGATTGTAAAGTTGAGGCTCAGAGAAGTACAATGATTTGCTTAAAGACACAGAGTTAGTAATTGGCATTGCTGGTTAGTTCACCACAGATAATTATTTAAATACCAAGACAGACTTCTCTTCTTGGGCAGATTTATATCATGGGTTATAGCCACAGTGAGAAGATGGACTTATTTTTCATTCATTCAATAATGTCAATATGAGTGCCAGGCGTGGTGGTGCATGCTTGTAATCTCCGCGCTTGGAAGGCAGAGACAGGAGGATCGCACAGGTTCAAAGCCAGCCACGCTGGCTTAAGAGACGCTGTTTCCAAATAAAAATATAAAATAGGTCTGGGAGTGTAGCCTGGAGGTAGAAGGGTTTCCATGAACCCCAGTACCACCAAAAAATGTAAATATGAATAGAAACATAACAATGCATATATATGCATGTAGAAGCAAACTTACTTGGCAGAAATATATGCCCATTGCTCCCCACCCCCCCATCCCAAGTCAAGGAAACAAAGATGGCTGTAGCATAAAACATTAGAGGGAAATTAGCATCATCAGGAGGATATGTCAAGTCCTGTTGAAATGACAAGTTACACAAAAAAGACACTGCCTTAGGAAATAAGGTTTAGAACATCAGGAAATTTTTTAGAATAAGTATAATTAATGTCAACATATGGCATAATAATATTACAGAAATGAACAAGACTATTTTTATATATAAATGAAAACAAATCCCTTCGAGATCTGGAGAAAATAATAGAAATGAAATAAAATTGGTGGGTTAAAGAGAAAAATTAACATAGTTTAAAAATAAAGTTTGTTAGATGGAAGATGGCGACAAAGAATTCTTCCAAAACATGGCCTCAATCAAATGAAGAAATGGAGAGTATTGAAGCCAGGTGTAGGAATGCACACCTGAAATCCCAGGACATGGAAGGCAGCGACAGAAGAATCTCGGGTTGAGGCCAACCTCAGCAACTTAGTGAGACCATGTTTCAAAATAAAAAATAAAACAGTAACACACACACACACACACACACACACACACACACACACACACACCAAAACAAAAAACCTTATCCTGAGGTTGTTTAGATCTATTATAAGGACAACCTTTTACCTGTGAAACTGGGAAGAAGAAAAAAGAAATTCATTTGGTTATACCTCAAGCTGGAAAGTTACATCAACTGTAGAGGATACATGTTTCATTGAGATGGACAGGCACTATGTTATAGGGTTCAGTATTATCTATGGTTCAAGGCATGCACTGATCTTAGAATGGATGTGGGATGGCTACTGTATCTTTAACATTTTTCTATATATGATTATGAGATAGAATTCTAGTTTAAGCCAAAACAAAACAAAACAAAACACCCACAAAAACTATATGCAATGTAATAAGTCATATTATTTAAGTACTCAAAATTTATTTTATTTTAAAAAATTGTATTGGTGCATGGTAGTCATACATCTCAATGGAGCACAAGATGGTAGAGGCATACATGCACACATCACTCTATTAGCCCTTACCCAATTCCCACCCCTTTTCTTCTCCCTTCCCTCCTTCTCATGCTTCGCTTAGTGATTGACTTTGATATGTTTGTGAATATACATCAAAAACATTATGCAGTTTCCCTCTTCTCCCTTCCCATACCCCTCAGTTAGGCTGCCTTAATTGCTAATTTAAGATTTCTCCTTCTTTGTCTAGAGTTCCTCCTATGACCCATTTTCTCTCTCTAGATTCTTCATATTAGAGAGAGCATTTTATTTAATTAATTAATTTATTAATTAATTTATTTATTTTGCAGGTCTGGGGATGGAACCCAGAGGCATTTGACCTCCGAGCCACACCCCCTGCCCATTTTTATTCTTTATTTTGAAACCGGATCTCACTGAGTTGCAGAGGGCCTCACTAAGTAGCTGAGGCTGTCCGCGAACGGCGATCCTCCAGTCTCGGCCTCCCGAATGCTGGGATTACAAGCGTGCGCCACCACACCCAGCACATTTGATTTATTTTTTGAGACTAATATCACTTAGCATAATGTTCTTCAGGTCCATCCATTTCCCTGTAAATTATACAACTGTGCTTTTCATGGCTGAGTAAAATTCCATTGTGTACATATCCCATAGTTTCGCAATCCATTCATCTTTTGATGGACATCTTGGCTGGTTCCATAGTTTGTCAATTGTGAATTGGGTGGCTATGAACATAGATATATATACATTAGTTTGGTAGTTTGGTTCTCATTCTTTTGAGTAGATACCCAGAAGTGGTATTGCGGGGTCATATGGTAGGTTCATTCCCATTCTTCTGAGGATCCTCAATACTGTTTTCCAAAGTGGTTGCACTAATTTACAATCCCACAAAAATGAATTGGAGTTCCCACTTCTTCCCATCCTTGCCAACATTTGTTTTTTTTTGTGTTTTGAATGATTGCCATTTTAGTTGGAGTTAGGTGAATTCTCAGGGTAGTTTTAATTTGTATCTCTCTAATTGTTAATGATGTTGAGCATTTTTTCATACATTTATAACCATGCAGAAGGAATCACAGTACCTGATTTTAAACTATACTACAAAGCCATAGTAATAAAAACAGCATAGTACTCACACACACACACACACACACACACACACACACACTCACAAAGACACATAGACCATTGGAGCAGAATAGAAGACTCAGAAACAAATCTGCACACTTAAGCCAATTGATTCTTTTTTACAAAGGGGACAAAAAATAAACTGGAAAAAAGATAGCTTGTTCAACAAATGGGGTTGGAAAAATTTGTTAATCATATACAGAAAAATGGAAATTAACCACTTTCTTACCCTGCACAAGAGTCAATTCAAGATGGATCAAAGGCTTGGAAGTTAGACCAGAGACCTTGAAGCTCCTTGAAGAAGACATAGGTCCAATACTACAACACATAGGCATGGGCAAAACTTTCTTACAAGATTCCAAAGGTACAAGAAATTAAAAGGCAGTTCAATACATTGGATTATATTAAACTGAAGAGCTTCTATACAGCAAAGGAAACTATCAAGAACCTCAACAGAGAGCCAATAGAATGGGAGAAAATTTTTGCCAACTATTCTTTTGATTGAGGACTAATATCTAGAATACACAGAAAATTCAAGAAACTCAGCACCAATAAAAAATAACCCAATCAAAAATGGGCAAGTGAACTAAATAGACACTTCACAAAATAAATTCAAAAAATCACAAATTTTAATAGAAGCCCTATCAGAAGTTTTTGGAGGGTCTATTTCAGCAAACTAAAGGAACAGATTAGATAATTAAATCAAGGGATAATTGGAATATAGGAAGTAGTGATTAGCTAATTATTAATTCTAAGTGTTTTTTAAATTATCAATTATAATAAAATCTTGAATTCAGAATCCCTAGTACTTTTAGAGTAGCAGAGAGTATTATATATTCTCCTCCAGGGACATTTAGTTTTTTTTTTTTTTTTTTTTTTGCGGGTCTGGGGATGGAACCCAGGGGCATTCGACCTCCGAGCTACACTCCTGCCCTATTTTTTATTCTTTATTTTGAAACCGGGTCTCACTGAGTTGCAGAGAGTCTCACTAAGTAGCTGAGGCTGTCGTCGAACCACGATCCTCCAGTCTCAGCCTCCTGAATGCTGGGATTACAAGCGTGCGCCACCACGCCCGGCAGGACATTTAGTTTTGAGAGTGTCTCAATAATCTTTGGCAATCCATTTTCCTCATCCCATTCTGTCTTTTGATGGATGGACCAGTTATCAATTTGGGACTCAGAGCAAGCTGCTTTCCTTTGGCCAGGGATTTTGCCTTGTGCATTAGCTGAGTTGCTAACAAAAGAAAAAAGAAAGAAAAAAAGAAAGGATGTGAAAACAAGAGTGATATCAGAAGTGGAAATGAAAATCCTTAATTAAGAAAAACATTGAAAATTTTACAAAAGTGATGGGTAAGAATGTAAAGAAACACAGGCGAAAGGGACAAGATGTAAAGTTAAAGGATCAATGCAGAGGATCAATATCAACCCAATAGAAACCTCCAGAAGTGGAGAATAGAGAGAAGGGCCTCAAGCAGAACATTAGAGGAAGACCTCTGCACAAACCTTAGAACTACGGGCTTCAGATTTCAGATTGCCAGGTCCCTGAGGTACAGCATTATAAATTCAATCAAACAAAGCAAAAAATGCATCCATGGCATCATGGCAACACTTCAGAAACCAAAAGATGCTCCCAGCAAAGAAAGACAGACAGATAAACTAACTGGCCTGTTAGAAATATTGGAGGCTGGATCATAATGCTCAATACCTTCCAAGTTTGAGAAAATCAGTATTTCCAGACAATCAGAGGCCCTTACTGTGACACGACATGCACCCCAGGTGAGAGTGTGAAGCCCCACCACTTTCCAGCCTTTTTTTACCCCTCTGTTGGATAGGACAACCGCATTCACCTTGTGGGGTTTTGTTTTGTTTTGTTTGGTGGTACTGGAGATTGAACTTGGGGACATTCTTCCTCTGAGATACTCCCCTTGCCCTATTTTATATTTTGAAGCATAGTTTCAGTTGCTGGGGTCCTTGTTAGATTGCTAAGGCTAGACTCACACCTGTGATCCTTCTGTCTCAGCCTCCCAAGCACTGGGATTACAGGTGTGTACCCCCACATCCGGCTACCTCACAGGGATTTTAGGATATCAGATGCCAACACAGTTCAGATCACATATCCACATTCATGAAACCTGGTGAAGTCATCATGGGGGTAGAAGAGAAATATCTGCATCCTTGTCCAAAAAAAAATTCGTGTAGAAAACCATTTTTAAGCTCTTTAATTGTGAACTTGTCTACATAATGTGAGTTTCCTGTCCTTAGAGAACTCAGGTTTCTTAGGAAAGCAGATTCGTATTTGGAGTATGGCAAAGACTGTGCATGTGACTCGGTTCCTATCTTTGGGTGCAGATGCTGCTGTGAGGGAATGAAACTCCAGTCAGGAACTGCCCATGTGCTCCAGGGGCCCGGGTGAGCCCAAGCAGAGGAGTCTGTAGAACAAAGAGGCAAATGGAGTCCCCAGCAGGTCATTAAAACACAGAGGAAGGGTAGAAATGAAGACTAAAGGCAGGACTTGGGGGAGGATGCGGGGTGAGACAGGGATCTCAGAGGAGGAGGAGTGAAGGAGGGCAGCCCAGGAGAGATGCCCACACTGGACTCTAGCCCAGAATCTAGGCTCATACAGTGCAGCTCACCTGTCCTGAGTGTTTGAAGGGAGTCTGTACTGTGGTTGGGGGACGGTGCCAGTGTGGCTCCCAGAGGCCATGTCTGGGAGTGTGGGCTCTGTGTGGTGGTGCTGAGGTGGTGAGCCCTTTAAGAGGTGGAGCTGGTAGAAGGCACTTGGGTAACCAGGCACTGCTGTTGGAAGAAATTAATACAGGTGTTCTGGGACAGGATTAGTTTCCTTGAGAATGAGTGGTTTCCAGGGAACCTGGCACCTCCCCTGAGTCCCCCTTCCACACACATCATGTGCCACAACTGTGTGTGCCCCTGTGCTTGTGATGCTCTGACATAAGGCTGGTCCTCACAAGAGTGGGGCAGATGCTCGTGCTGTGCTCTGGAACCTTCAGAACCATGAGCTAAATAAACCTCTTTATAAAGTATCCAGTCTTGAGTGTTTTGTTATAGCAACAGAAAATGGTCAAAACTAGTCTGCTCTCTGAGTAAAGCATTTATCTCTGTAAGATATGAATAATTCAGCTAATTTGTTCAATTAGAGGAGAAATCAGAAATAAAAATATTCTATTAGAGTCAAGTGTGAAACTGGCCTGGTGAAGCAGAGTAAACAGGTGGAGCCAGAGCTGAGATGGCTGAGTGCAGAGAGGAAGGGAGGCAGAGAAGGCGGAGGCAGACAGCGAACCAAGGTAGGGAGCCATGGTGCTGGGCGCAAGTATGGGTGGCCCTGTAGGAGAGCGAGAGAGTATGGAGCCCTAGAAATAACCTCAGTGAGGGGAAAAAATAAAGACCATGGGGTGGGCTCAGGAGAGAACCACAGTAAGGACTTGCAGATGGGAAACTTGACCAGAAAGAAAATACAAAGATAACTGCGTAAGTTATCCTAGAGAAAAACCAGGCTAGGGAAATGCTTGTTATAAATACTGAGACTCACGAATCCCTCCCAAGATGACTGCCACCTTCCACAGAGTGCAACGGCCTGTTTGGCAAAAGGGGAAAAGATTGTTAGCATGTCTAATTTGTTACATATAATACATGTGTTTATACTTGAGATGGACAATTCTAAGTTAATTTAAAATATAAATAGATCTTGTGCAAAACATGAACGTGTAGTTCTCCAGTAAATAAGTATTTAGCACAAGATCTATTTATATGATTATGATGAGTGATCTCAGATCTATGAATGGTGAGCTATAACAGCAGATTAACCATTTTAAAGTGAACAATTTGGCAGCATTTGGTACATTGGTTGTATAATCATCACTTCTATTTCATTCTGAAACATTTCCATCATCATCTCAGACAGATGCCCTAGGCCAAAAAGCAGTCCCTGCTTTTCCTGTCTCACCTTTTAATTTGAGAATTCCATCCATTTGCATTTGATGCCATTATTAATAGAACATGTTCTCTCTCAGGTTTCATGTTTTCTTCAACACTTTTGCTGTGTGCAATTATAATCAGCTCTTCATAACTGCCTGTTCCACATCGGTGGATTTAACCAACTGCAAATCAAAAATGGTAAGAAGAAATTTTGACTGACCATATAGACTTTTTTCACTTTGTTATTCTGTAAACAACACTGCAGAAGTACTTAATAGCATTTACATTGTATGTGGTACTATATGTAACCTATAGATGGTTTAAGGTATATGGGAGTGCTTTTGTTAGCTTTTCCATTCCTGTGGCTAAAACACTTGACAAGTACAACTTAGAAAGATTTATTTAGACTCATGGTTTCAGAAGCTCAGTCCACAGTTGACCAGCTCCAAGGCAGAACCATGGCTGCAAGGCAGAGCAGAAGGGCACCACTTTCACATAATGGGGGCTGGAAGCAGAGAGTGAGAGGAGGGGACTGGAGACCTATACAGTCCTCATGGTCAAACCCCAGTGACCCACCTCCTACAGCTATGCTCCACCTCTGAACCTTCCTGTATTGGGGACCATGATTTTAGAAAACATTCTAAACCCAAGCCATAGCAGAGAGGATGTGTAAGATTATATACAAACCCTATACCACTTTATATAAAGGACTTGAACACTTCCAGATTTTGTTCAGTGGGATTCCAGACCAATCCAAGGGAGACGTGCACTTTTCCACCACTGGTTTGTTGAATTTGCTCAAGCCCATCTCCTCGCTAAGCTGTAAGTTCCTTGAGGACGGCGGCCATCCCTGACTTGTTTATTGTTTGGTTCCAAGCCTCACACGGTGCTTTCTTCAGTAGTGATTTGAATGAACAGGAAGTAGTGATTGAATGAACATTTGAATGAACAGGAAGGCCTCAGTAGACTGCGTCATGACGTGAATGGATGTGACAGATTCTTATTATAGAAGGGCTTAGAAAGCAGGTTCTCAGCAGGCTGGTGACTTATGAGGCTTGGCCTATGACTGCAAGTGACAACAGTGCTCCTGGTGCCCCAGAGAGCATCCTCACAAAGGTAGGAAGACAAGTCTTCTTTGCTTCCTTCCCAATCCAAGCACAAAAGCAACCTGTGAAATTCGGCTGTACTTGAAGCTCCTAACTCTCTAGGGTCTTCCCAGGCCCTCATCTTTGGTTTTGTTACCATGGGAGAATTCTTGATTCTGTGAAGAGTATCTGGAGGAGTTCCCAGTGGGGAATAGAGGGCATGCATCTCAGAATGAAGGGGTCCTTGGCTTCCATGATGGGGAAAAAATAGTACAAGCCAGTCAGAGGCATAGAGGTTTATTTTAGGAAAGAAACATACATTCAAGGGAGAATGCAGGCCACCTCAAGAGTGAGAGATACATTTTGGGGGGTTCATGACTCTTTTTTGTGGTACTGAGCATTGAACCCAGAGGCATTCTACCTCTGAACTACAGTCCCAGACCAATTTTATTTCTTACTTGGAAACAGAATCTCACTAGGTTGATGAGAGCCTCACTACTTGCTGAGGCTGTCCTCGAACCTGCAATCCTCATGTCTCAGCCTCCCAAGTACTAGTATTATAAGCATGCACCACCATATCTGGGTCTTCTTTATAAGAGACTCTTCTGAGGGGTAGGTAGGAGGCATGTGAGGATGACCTCAGGCTGCTTGTCACAAATGGTTTAGGGTGTTTCGGTCATCTACAGGGCATTTACTAACTTCTCAACTGGCAACTCTTTTTGTTTAAATTATTCAAGGACAGCTAATAGTGCCCAAGAAGAGCGCTTTTTTATGTGACCTCTGTCCTATGACTAATAGATACCTCTCCTGCTTAATTATCCCTAGGTCAGATTATTAACAGTTCAAGGGATTTCGTGAGTTTCCAGTATGTTTTCTTGCCAACTTTTAGGCCTTTTGTGTGGTCTCTGTTTTCTGATAAACAGATACCTCTCAGGGCAGTCACCAGTGCTCAGGGTAATTAGTAAAGACTTGAAATTTCCCCAAAGACATGGTACTAACGGGCCTGGCTGGGGAGGAAGGGTGTTGGGAACTTTGCCACAGGCTTCCATATTAAAGTTAGTTTCTCTGTTATCCTTTTATGTCTCCTTTCTTTTATTTCTCTACCCTACCTTAGCACTGAGGATAAGTCTCTGGGTCAATCTCTTCCACTAGGTTCTCCCGGAGAACGGAGCTATAGGGATGACAGAACCAGATTTCTATAGGGTTTCCAAGAGCTGAAGGAAGGAAGAAGTTTTCTTAAAAATTTTCCAGCCAACGGATTAAAGAAAAGTGAGGGTCAGAGGGCAAGAACCACAGGAGGAATTTTAAGACTTTTTCTAGGACCCTCTGGAAGAGCTGTTTTTCATCATGAGGGAGCTGCCTTTGGCTTTCTCTGTGTTGTCTGCTAACCTCACAAGGACTGTACTTTCTAGAGCAGCAGCATTTACAGGCATGTACATTACAGAAGAGGAATTACCAAATCAACTCACCCTCAGAGGCAGTGCAGTCACAAGTGGATACCTGCCCATGACAGCTGGAGGAAATAGCAGCTGGTCTAGCGGTCCAAGAGCTGTAGTCTCTGAACAGAAGTGACCGATGATGCAGTCACAGTTCAAGATGGAGAGTCCAGGAATTTCGCCCAGAGAATAGTAAGAGTCCAGTTAGAAGAGGGAAGGAGCTGGGACATTCCAGGTGAGAGTGCTGCACCTGCACCCAGGAAGAACAGTGAAGAACTCCTCCTGTTCTTTCTTCCATCTGAGCCCCCAGCCTATAGGACAGTGATGTCCATATTTGGGGCAGGACTTCTGCCTCATTCTGCTGCTGTACGTACCAATCATCTCATCAACACACCCAAAGTCACATAATACTAGGTGTCTCTTGTTCCAGGAAAATTGACTATCCAGGTTAACCAGTACGAGGGCCACACTGGCCTGGGCTGTCTGGAAATGCCATTGGCACAACTTGGGTGGATTATTCCAAGCAAAGACTCTACTCCTCCTTCCCCTCATTGACAGACAGGATTACATTTAGGGCATTTACTTTATACATGAGCTTTGCTTTTTGTGTTTGGGAGAGGTTCCCACATCTAAGCAGCTATTATCCCCAATAATTATTTAATTCCCAATGACCTCTGAGTCTGCTGGTGTCCATTGCATCAAATACCTATTTGCCTTACATACCTCTTTCACTAGCCACCATCAAAGTATCATTGAGAACCATGGGAGTGTAACACGCTCCCCCTGCCAAAGCCTGTTTCCGGGTTATAACGTTCGAGTACAGTAGCATCCTCTTACCCTGCAGGTGTGGGGTCGGAAGAACTGAAGCAATTGAGTGTGTGGCATCGTTCTCAGATCAGATGTTCAGTTTTGTCTAAACCAGTCTTTATACTTGAGTGATAAAACTTGGCCCCAAGTGGTCTCCAAGCATAGAAGACTGCAATCTACCTTGGTGGGCTAGCAAGTTGTGACCTAATCAAGTATGTACCCTGGTAAACAAGAAACTGAGCCTTGGCCAATCACGACAGCCAAACCCTCAGCCAATCCCTGGCTGAAGACTGCCAAATGATGCCCAAATCAGGCAAAGAGCAAACTGCACCAATCAGGTGGACTTTGTGAGGTAGTCTCTGTTTTTCTGGTTATAAATACAGCTCACTGCTGGGTGTGGTGGCGCACGCTTGTAATCCCCGCGCTTGGGAGGCTGAGACAGGAGGATTGCACAGGTTCAAAGCCAGTCTCAGCTACTTAGTGAGGCTCTCAGCAACTTAGTGAGACCCCGTTTCTAAATAAAAATATAAAATAGGTCTGGGAGTATAGCACGGAGGTAGAAAGCCCCTGGGTTCCACCCCCAGTACCACAGAAATAAATAAAAAATAAATAAATAAATAAATAAATAAATAAATAAATAAATAAATAAATAAATACAGCTCACTATGATGCAGTTGGGGGCATTCTGAAACATCTTTCAATCTGAGTGCTCCAGATCACTTTTCTTGCTCAGATAAATGTTATTAAATTGTGTGTGTGTGTGTGTGTGTGTGTGTGTGTGTGTGTGTGCTACTGGGGTTCCTGGGAGCCCTTCTACCTCTGGGATACACTCCCAGATCTATTTTTTATATTTTTATTTGGAAACAGGGTCTCTTAAACCAGTGCAGCTGGCTTCGAACCTGCGCAGTCCTCCTGTCTCTGCCTCTCAAGCGCAGGGATTACAAGGGTACTCCACCACGCCTGGCTAAATGTTATTAAATTTAACTGGTATGAAAAGGTTGGGGAAGGGATGGGAGGGAGGGAGATGGCTGTATGGCAGAACGGGCTTTCAATGAGATAAAACATATAGAGGAAAGGGTGTCTTCAGGAAGGGAGGAAGCTTGTGTTTACTTATAGGCTGAGGTCTTATATAGGTTAATCAGGAAGGAAAGTCAAATTCTGGCAGGTAGCTCCTAAGGGGGTCCTTGAAGAGAAAAAGGAGTTAGCCTAAGGTCCCTTATGGTCTGTGACAAGCAAGATATTGGGGAGTTCCAGTCGGCAAGATGTGGGGACTTTCCCAGTAAGTGAAAAACCATCACAAAATGGAATTGCTTTTGCTCTGGGAAGCCATCTAACATATCAGATTTTAATTTTGATCCTCATTCATAGGTGATACATGGTTGATGATCAGGCCTAGAATCTGTTGCATAAAGCTCAAGAAAGAGAGTCTGTGTCTTGTAACAGTTCAGATGTATTCAAGATAAAATTGAAACTGGAGGAATATGTATATCTGTTATAGGACAGATATACACTCTCCAGGAGAACAGTGCCTGCCCCTAAAGCATTACCGACCTCTGTTGACTTCTTCAGGCAGCTGTGGTCAGCTGACTACAATTTCAGTGTGTGCTGGAGGAAATGGGACTTCCCAGACCTGTACTCTTACTTTTCAAAGCAGTTTCCCTGGATCTCTTTGTTGTCACTTGTTATAGTCAGCCCTCTGTATTCACAAGGTCCATTTGCAGGTCCAACCAACCACATATTGAAAGTATTTGTGCAGTAAATTCACATCTGTACTGAACATGTCGGACTTTTTTATTCTTATTTCCTAAACCGTATAACAACAATTTACATAGCATTTGCATTGTGTTAGGTATTACAAATAATGTAAAGATGATTTAGCAGGCACAGGGAAATGTGCATGGGTTATAAGCCAATACATACTATACCATATTATAGAAAAAGCTTGAACATTCTGGGGTTTGGGTATGTGTGGGAAGTCCTGGAAAGAATTTCCCTTGGGTACCAAAGGATGAATGCTCTATTTTTTTATATTCTAGTTTTTTTTTTAAATTGTGTTATCTGCTAGAAATTTTCACATATATTATTAATGTCTTTCAGACAAACTCCACATGGGATTTTATTGTACTGACTTTATTTAGACAAAGATTAGCTTGTAGGAAGCACAACATAAATATGCATGAATAAATGGGAGGCTTGGCACACCAAAGTTTCCTAACTAGCTCTGTCCCTATTATAGGCCAACAATAAGACCACCTCCTATGTGTGAGGAGAAATAATGATGACATGTAAAGCTGCAGAAATAAACTCTTGTTACCTTGCAGGTTCTGCCTTCTTTAAACCAACTTATGAGTTTATATTTACTTTAATTTGAAATGCCTTTTTTATTGATATGGTAAAAACTATCCTTTAGGTAGCCGAGTGATTGGTTTGGTAACAATGACATTTGTCTCTCAGTGAGTTAAATTGAGCTAAGGAATTCACATGTCTTTTTCATAACATGCTTTGAAGGAGACGTCAACTCAGTGTCCACAATTAAATGATTGTACAGCTGTTCAAAAGCTTGGGTATATGTTCAGGTTGTAGAAAAGCATGAAGCGTGGGTGTGTGAATACACAGCCTGCTTTCCTGAGTTTAACACGTATTTCCACTGCTTCTTGCTAACTGACTTTCTGTCTTGTTCAAATCTTCCAGCTCCTGGAGAAGAGTCTTTCAGATTTTCCCAGTTTAGACTGACTGCTTTTCTAGTTGTGTATAGTTGCTTCTTGTTCTGTGCAGGTTCATTTGCTTTCAGTTCCTTAGGCTCTTGAATTTTTCATCTTATCTCAGGGGCTCCAGTTGTTAACTGAGAAGTTGTATCTAAGGGTGTACTCTTTCGGGCAGGGATAGATGCTTTGTCTCTTCTTAACTTGCTGAGCTTCATGTTACTTTTGATTTTTTAGAAGCTGCTTTGGAAAATGGCTTATCACTGCTTGGTTATGATTTCTTATTGTGGGGTGATTTACCTTCATGTAGCTGAAAAGTGGTGATTGGTTTATTTCTTGGTGCTGGGAATCTGTTGACCACTGCAAGTTTAGGTTCCTCACAGGGACTTCATTTGGAACTCTCACTAAGTTACTGCTTTTGCTGGAATTAGTCCATCCAAAACTGGCTGCCAAGAACGCCACCATATATCTCCACTCAGTGACATACAGTACTTGTACAGGGGAGGGCTGGTATGTTCCAAAACTTGTATCAATTATCAACTGGCAACTTGGGAGCCTGGAGCTGTTAAACTGTGCCCCCAGGTAGGCATCAAGCAAAATATGTAGGATCAGAGGCTAAATTTTTGGAAATAAGCTTGTGGCTTTTGACATCCAACATTTGAATTTGTCTCTGAGATTTCCAAATTCACCTAGCACTAACCTATGGCCCCAAGGACTGAGCCACCAGTTCCAAAGTCAAGCACAGGATCACATTGAAAGTCAAGTTGAAAATCGCATCTTTGGCAGGCATCAAACCTTTAATAGCAAAACAAGACTCAGTAGAACCAGAATTCCAAATTGAATCATGAATGGGGCTATGTTTTGGTAAGTGCATGAGTTACAGTGTTTTTTCCTTTTGTTCTGATGTAATGCAGAATTTGCTCCCCATACCAGGAAGCTCTTGTTTTGTCGACTGCTATTCTAGCTGTTAGAACACAGTAGAATCTCTTCCTTTAATAGTGTCATAACCTTATCTGGCTTAGAAAAAGGTTGGCTAAAATTGCCTGTGGTTTGCCAATGCCAACATGGCAGGCGCCTTAAGTCTAACCTAACAATTGAATGTATGCTTTTATTTCCTTGGAACATCCGCAGCTCCCTCCTGTGGCTGGAGTCCAAGTGCTAACATATTATTTACTTTTTTTGCAAATGTAATTTGCTTGCGATTTTATTTAAATTGTTGTTCTCAATTAAATGAACTTCACTGTTAACGTTTGGGGCACAAATGCTTTCATCATCTGACTGGGATGGACACCAATTTTCCATGTTTTTTGGATGAAAGAGTCCATGCACTTTCCAGTTCCCAGCATGAAGTCTGGGTGGGTTTCAGCAGTGCCTTTGTGCAGGGGAGTGTGAGGCTGCTGGGTTGGCAGGACATGCCTTTTCTGAGAACTCAAAGCAAGCTGCATTTGGAGGTGAAAGGAGGGTAGTAATCCTATATTCATGACCCTGAAGATATGTATGATCTCTTTGCCTTGGCACATGGAATCCCATTGTTGCTAGAATTATGGTTTTTTAGTTTTTCTGAGGCTCCTCAAGAAATGTTCTTCTTGCAAAATATCATAGCACAAATCACCATGGCACTCATGTTGATGCTGGGAGTAGTAAACCTCACTGCCTCTGAGTTTGTACCTAGATATTCCAGGGAAGTGTAGGCAGCCCATCTTCTCCCAGAAACCAGTTTCATTAATTTCTTGTGTCCATGTCATAAATTAAGTACAAGATGATGGAGGCATATATGCATACATCACCCAATTAGTCCTTATCCAGTTCCCTCCCCATTGCCTCCCCCTCCCTCCTTCTCATGTTTGGCTTAGTGATTGACTTTGATATGTTTGTTAATGTACATAATGAAAATTAGAGAATTTCCCTCTTCCCTCCTCCCATCCCCTCAGTTAGGTTGCCTTATTTGCTCATCTATACTATCTCCTTCTTTGTCTAGAGTTCCTCTTATGACCCATTTTCTCCCTAGCTTTCACATATTAGGGAGAGCATCTGATTTCTTATTATTTTGTGACTGACTAATCTCACTTAGCATAATGTTATCCAGTTCCATCTATTTCCCTGTAAATGATGTAATTCTTTTTTCTTTATGGCTGAGTAAAATTGCATTGTGTACATATCCCATAGTTTTGTAATCCACTTATCTGTTTATGGACATCTTAGCTGATTCTATAGTTTGGCAATGGTGAATTGTGCAGCTATGAACATAGATACACATGCATTAGTTTGGTAGTTTGGTTTTTATTCTTTTGAGTAAATCAGAAGTGGAATGGCTGGATCATATGGTAAGTTCGTTCCCATTCTTCTGAAGATCCTCCATACTGTTTTCCAAAGAGGTTGCACTAACTTGTAATCCCACCAACAATGTTTTAGAGTTTCCACTTCTCCACATCCTCACCAGATTTGTTGTTGATTGTGCTTTGAATGATTGTCATTCTAGTTGTTGTTAGGTGAAATACCATGGTAGTTTTGATTTGCATCTCTCTGATTGCTAATAATGTTAAGCATTTTTTCATGAATTTATTGGCCATTTGAATTTCTTCTTCTCTGAAGTGTCTATTTAGTTCCATTACCCATTTTTTGATTGGGTTATTGTTTGCTTAGTACTGAGTTTCTTGAGTTCTCTGGATATTCTAGATATTAATACTTTATCAAATATCATTAGCAAATATCTTCTCCCATTTTTTTGGCTCTCAGGTGAGGTTTTTGATAGTTTCCTATGCTGTACAGAAGCTCTTCAGTTTCATGCAATCTCACGTATTGATTCACCTTTTAGTTTGTTGTGCCTTTGGAGTCTTGTTGAGAAAGTTTTTACCTGTGCCTATATGTTACAGTGTTGGACCTATGCTTTCTTCAGGGAGACTCAAGGTTTCTGGTCTAACTTCCAAGTTTTTGATCCATCTTGAATTGACTCCTGTGCAGGGTGAGAAAGTGGGTTTATTTCAAATTTTGTTCATATGGCTAACCAGCTTTGCCACCATTTGTTGAACAGGCTATTTTTTCCCCCAGTGTGTGTTTTTGCCTTTTTTGTCAAAAATCAATGGGCTATAAGTTTGCAGATTTGTTTCTGAGTCTTCTATTGGTCGATGTATCTGTTTTTTGTGCCAGTACCATGCTGTTTTTATTACTATGGCTTTGTAGTATAGTTTAAAGTCAGGTATTGTGATTCCTCCTGTGTGGTTTTTACTACTTAGAACAACTTTGGCTATTCTGTTTGTTGTTGTTGTTGTTGTTGTTGTTGTTGTTGTTGTTCTAAGTGAATTTAAGAACTGGTTTTTCTATTTCTGTAAGGAATGACCTCAGTAATTTAATGGTTATTGCATTGAATCTGTAGATCACTTTTGGAAGTATGGCCATTTTGATGATATTTATTCTGCCTATCCATGAACATGGAATATCTTTCTATCTTCTAAGGTCTTCTTCAATTTATTTTTTCAATGTTTTATAATTTTCTTTGTAGAGGTCTTTTACATCCTTGGTTAAGTTTATTCCTAAGTATTTTATTTTTTGTGTGTGAAATATCCTCAATGGAAGTAATTTCTGGATTTCTTTCTCAGTGGATTTATGGTTAGTATACAGAAAAGCTTCTGACTTTTTAAGATTGATTTTGTATCCAGACACCATGCTGAATTTGTTGATAAGTTCTAGATGCCTTTGGTTGAGTGTGTTGGGTCCTCTAAGTATAGTATCATGTCATCTGCAAATAGTGAAAGTTTAAGTCCTTTTTTCCTTTTTAAAAAATTTTTATTGGTGCATCGTATCATACATCATAATGGGGTAAACTTGTGTGAACATACATGTACACATCGCCCATTTAGCCCTAACCAATTCCCACCCCATTCCCTCCCCATCCCTCCTTCCTATGCTTGGCTTAGTGGTTGACTTTCATATGGTTAAGTACATTGTGTGCTTTAGGGAATTTCCTTCATTTCCCCTCCCAAGCCCTCATTTAGGTTGTCTTGTATGCTCCTCTTTAGGATTTCCTTTTTCATCTAGCATACCTCCTATGACCCATTTATCCTTAGCGTTCACATATTAGGGAAAGCATTCAATTTCTTATTTTTTGTGACTGACTAATCTCACTTAGCATAATGTCCTCCAGTTCCATCCATTTCCCTGAAAATGATGTAATTGTGTGTTTATTTTATTATTTTATTATTTTTTCCTTTTTAATATTCATATTTTTTATTTATTTTTAAATTTTTATTGGTGCATTATATTCATACATCATATTGGGGTAAAAAAACTTGTGTGTACAGACATGTACACATCACTGATTTAACCCCTACCCAATTCCCACCCCATTCCCTTTCCGTCCCTCCCTCACTTGCTCAGCTTAGTGGTTGACTTCGATATGTTTAAGTACATTGTGTGTACTTAAACATAATTTGTAATTCTTTGATTTCCTTTTCTCACATTATTGCTCTGGCTATAGTCTCAAGTACTATGTTGAAAAGATGTAGTAATAATGGACATCCTTGTCTTGTTCCTGTTTTTAGGGAGAATTCTCAAAGTTTTTCCCCATTTAATATGATGTTGGCTGTTGGCCTATTGTATATTACCTTTATGATGTTGAGGTATGTTGCTTCTATTCCGATTGTCTGCAGTGCTTTTAGCATAAATGGACATTAGATTTTGGCAAATGCTATTTCAATATCTATTGAAATGATCATGTGATTTTTGTCTTTGGTCCTGGTTATGTAATGAATTACATGGATTGATTTTTATATGTTGAACCAGCCTTGCATCCCTGACGTACTTGTTTATGGTATATGATTTTCTTGATGTGGGTTTGAATGCATGTTGCTAGTATTTTGTTTAGCAGTTTTGCATTCAAGTTCATCAGTGATATAGGCTTGTAATTTTCTTTCCTTGAGCTTTCTTTATTTGGTTTAGGTATTAATGTGATGTTGGCTTCATACAATGTATTTGAGCAAGTTCTGTTTCTTTATTTCACAAAATACATTGAGGAGTCTTGGAATTAACTCTTCTATAAAGGCTTTATAAAATTCACTTGGGAAACCATCTGGTCCTGGGCTTTTCTTTGATAGTAGGCTCTTTATTGCTATTTCAATCTCTTTGACTGCTATTGGTTGGTTTAAGTTTTATATATCTTCTTGACTCAGTTTAGGAAGGTTTCACATATCGATACATTTGTCAATTTCTTTGAATTTTCATTTTGTTGGAGTATAGTTTTTCAAAATAGTTTCTGATATTCCTCTGGATTTCTATACTGCCAGTGGTAATGTCTCCTTTTTCATCTCTAATCTTCATAATGTGGGTTGATTCGCTCTTCTTTTGTTTAAGGTGGCTAGTGGTTTATCTATCTTGCTATTTTTTCGAGAAGCCAGATTTTGGTTTTGTTGATTTTCTATATTGTTTTTTATTCTCTACTTGATTGATTTCTGTTCTGATTTTAATAATTTTCTGCCTTCTACTGGCTTTGGAGTTAGACTGTTTCTGTTTTTCAAGGACTTTGAGATGTGTCATTATGTATTTATTTATTTATTTTTACTTGGAACATATTAAAAATGGCATAAATTCAGACTGTGCTTGGTGTCCTGTCCCCCTCCCTGCTTCCCCTTCCCCCCTCCCAACAATGAGTGTCCAGGTTAACCATGCTACATTCATACTTTTACATATTTGGATATAGCTCCTTCATTAATCAACCTCAGCCTTCTTCCTCTCCTATCCTTCCATTCTAGCTTTGCTGAGGTCTCTCCTCCATTATTTGGAGCCCCTCTGGTATTCCTAATACTCCCTAGTTTGGGCATATTAGAGAGAATGTATGTCTCTTTTCTTTCTGTGCTTGGCTGATCTCACTTAACATAATGTTCTCCAGGTCTTTCCATCTTCCTGCGAATGACATGATTTTGTTCTTCTTTATAGCTGAGTAGAATTCCATTGTGTGCATTTTCCATAATTCTGCAATCCATTCATCTGTTGATAGAGACCTAGATTGGTTCCATATTTTGGCTATTATGAATTGTACTGCTATGAACATGGGTATACATATGTTACTGTAGTCCTCTGATTTCAACCTTTTTGGACAAATATCCAGGAGTGGTATAGCCGGATCATATGGTGGATCTATTCCAAGTTTTCTAAGGAATCTGCACATTGATCTTCATAGCAGCTGAAACTAGTTTGCACTTTAACCAACAGTGTAAGAGTTCCTCTTTCCCCACACCCTCACCAGCATTTGTTGTTATTTGATTTATTTATGCTTGCCACTCTGATTGGGGTTAGATGGAATTTCAGCATAGTTTTGATTTGCATCTCCCTGATGGCTAATGATGTTCAACATCTTTTCATGTATCTATTGGCCATTTGTATCTCTTCTTTTGTGAAGCATCTATTCAATTCCGTTGCCCATTTCTTGATTGGGTTATTTGTTTTGCTAGTGTAGATTCTTTTGAGCTCTTTGTATATTCTGGATATTAGCCCTCTACCAGAGTTGTGGCTGATAAAGATCTTCTCCCATTCTGTAGGCTTTCTCTTTAAGTTCTTGATAGTTTCCTTTGATGAGCAGAAACTTTTTAGTTTAATTCTATCCCACTTGTTAATTCTTGCTTTAATTTCCTGCACTTTGGAGGTCTTGTTGAGAAAGTTATTGCCTGTGCCTATATGTTGGAGTGTTGAACCTATTCCCTTCACAGTCTCTGGTCTGATTTCCAGGTCTTTGATCCATCTTGAGTTGATTCCTGTGCATGGGTTTAGTTCCTTTTTTTTTTTTTTTTTTTTTTTTTTTTACAAATGGATAGCCAGTTCTCCCAGCACCATTTGTTGAAAAGGGCTGCTTTTCTACAGCGTATGAACTTGGCCCCTTTGTCAAAGATCAATTGACTATAGGTGTGTGGATTTGTTTCTATCTTCTATTCTGTTCCACTGGTCAGTATGCCTGTTGTTGTACCAATATCATGCTGTTTTTACTACTATTAATCTATAGTATAATTTGAAGTCCGTGATTATGATACCTCCTGCCTGGTTCTTATTGCTGAGTATTGCTTTGGCTATTCTGGGTCTTTTCTTTCTCCATATAAACTTGATGACTGATTTTTCTAGGTCTATAAAGAATATCTTTGGTGTTTTAACATGAAGTGCATTGCATCTATACATCACTTTTGGCAGAATGGCCATTTTGTTGATATTTATTCTGCTTATCCATGAGCAAGGGATATCTTTCCATCTTCCAAGGTTCTCTTCAATTTCTTTCTTTAATGTTTTTTAGTTTTCATGGTAGAGGTCTTTTACATCTTTGGTTAGGTTTATTTCTAGGTACATATTTTTTTGAGGTTATAATGAATGTAATTGTTTTTCTTTCTTTCTTTCATTGTGGATTCATTGTTGGCATAAAGAAAAGCCACTGATTTCTTTAGATTGATTTTGTCTCCTGCAACTTTCCTGAATTGGTTAATCAGCTCCAGTAGTCTTTTGGTTAAGTTCTTTGGGTTTTCTAGATAAAGGATCATGACATCTGCAAATAAGAATAAATTTAATTCCTCTCTTTCTATTTGAGTTCCTTCTCTTGTCTTATTGCTGTGGCAAGAGTCTTGAGGACTATATTGAAAAGGAGTGGTGATAGTGGGCATCCTTGTCTTGTTCCTGATTTTAGGGGAAATTCTTGCAGCTTTTCCCCATTCAATATGATGTTGGATTTGGGTTTATTGTATATTGCCTTAATGATATTGAAATACGTTCCCTCTATTCCAATTTTCTGCAATTTTTTTAACATGATGGGTGTTGGATTTTGTCAAAAGCTTTTTCATCATTTATTGATATGATCATGTGGTTTTGTTCTCAGTTCTATTTATGTGGTGAATAAAGTGTATTGATTTATGTATGTTGAACCTGCCTTGCTTTTCTGGGATGAAACCAACTTGGTCATGGTATACAATTCTCTTGATATGGTTTTGAATGAGTATAGCTAGTATTTTGTTTAGAATTTTTGCATCTATGTTCATCAAGGATATTGGTCTATAATTTTCCTTTTTGGAGGTATCTCTATTTGGTTTGGGGATTAATATGATACTGGCCTCGTAGAAGGAATTTTGGAGAATTCCATCTCTCAATCTCCTAGAACAAGTTGTGAAGTATTGGGATTAGTTCTTCAATGAATGTTTTGTAGAATTCAGCTGGAAACACATAAGGGCCTGGGCTTTTCTTTGATGGCAGAATTTTTATTGCTGTTTCTATTTTTTTGCTTGCTGTTGGTTGGTTTAAGCTTGCTATGTCCTCTTGGTTAAGTTTAGGTAGGTTATATGTGCTTAGAAATCTATTGATTTCTTCCATGTTTCCCATTCTATTGGAGTATAAATTTTCAAAATAGTTTCTGATAATCCTTTGAATTTCCCAGTTATTTATTTGGTGGATTTCTGTTTTTCCTATGTGGGCACTCAGTGCTATGAATTTTCATTTTAATACTGCCTTTAAGTGTCCCAGAGGTTTTGATATGTTGTATCTCTATTTTTGTTTGTTTCTAGAAATTTCTTGATTTCACCCCTATTTCTTCTATGATCCTTTGAAGGCAGTATTAAGAGGACAATTCATTTGAGTTCTTTTGGTATGGATTACCTTGCTTCAGCCCTTTACCTTTAGTTTGTGACTATCTTTATTTGTAAGGTGTGTTTCTTGCAGGCAGCAGATAGATGGATTCTGGTTTTTAATCCATTTTGCCACCTTATGCTTTTTTATTGGGGAGTTGAGGACATTTATATTTAGTGTGATTATTGAGAGATAATTTTGAATTCCTAATATATTGAGATTTAACTTCTATTTGAGGTAGTGTTTGTTCTTCTTTGCTTAGTTGTTTCCTGAGTGGAAATTTTTGTTTCTCTGCTTCTGGCATGAATTGCCTATTTCTTCTTTGCAGTTAATCTTTTTGAGTATTTTCTCTAGTGCTGGTTTGGAAGACATAAATTCCTTCAACTTCTATTTGTCATGGAAGATTTCCATTTCCCCATCTAATTTGAGAGATGGTTTTGCTAGGTAGAAAATTTTTGGCTCCAAGTTGTTTTCTTTCAGAGTTTGGAATATGTTATTCCAGGCCCTTCTGGCTTTCATGACTTGGTTTGGAAGTCTGGAGTGATTCTAATTGATTTGACTCTGAATGTCAATGGGCTTTTGTTTTTGTTATCTTTAAGATTCTCTCCTTGGCTTATACATTGGTCAGTTTCACTATTATGTGGTGTGGTGAACTATTTCTCTAATCTTGTCTAAAGGGGATTCTATAAGTACCTGTGTATCCACTTCTTGTTCTATGTTTGGAAAATTTTCTCATATTACTTCATTGAAAAGATTGTTGACCCTTTTGGTTTCACCTTCTATTCCCTCTTCTATTCCAATTTTTCTTAAGTTAGCTCTTTTAAAATGGGCCCATATTGTCAGCTGGTATATCCCACGACAAGTTGTGTTTTATTCAACAGTGAAGATTGATTGAGGAGGGAAGTAAAGTTGTAAATCTAGGAATGGGGTAAAACAACAGATAGGATCAAATAGAATGAGAGTATGAGTTTGGTAAGGTAGTATATAGTAGAAATTAGAGATAATGAATATTTAGTAGTATTCTAGTAATCAATGTAGAGTGTTTAGTATAGGAGTATGAAGTGGATTTTGGATTTAATACAAGACAAATAAGAGAATAGAAGAGAGAAAAAAGAAAAAAGTGATGGAGAGAAGAGAGTAGGGATGTACAAGGGAAGAAGCTTGGGAGAGGGGTTGGGAATAAAGCAATCAAACAAGTATATACACAGATACAAACAAACAAACAAAAAACAAAATAATGCAACCCTATAAAATATATAAATATTTAGCAGACTGGGGCTCTGCAGTCTAGCTCTGTGCAGACACCAAGTGCCACCAGCATCTTTCCAGCTTCAAGCCTGGTTCTCTGAGTCTTTCTCAATCTATGAAGATGACTGGTATCAATGGGGCTGGATCTAGTGTTAAGAGTAGATTGCCCTCTATGCTTTCCACAATTGTGGAATCTCAGTTTCTCTCTGCCTCCGTAGGTGGTGGATGCCTCTGAGACCAAACTCAATCTAAGAATCTCTTTTCTGCACAGCTAGGGCTGTGCTGGTCTAACTTCTCTCTGTTCACCACAATTGGGTAGTCTGTGGTGATCCTGAATATCCTACTAGTTAGATCTAGTGTTAATGTAGGTCACCCCCATACACTTTCTACTGATGAAGAGCCTGAGTCTGTTCGAGCCTCTCCTATGTCCAACAGCTGATTCCATCTCCACCTTTGCCAGGTTGAACCGCAAAATTTCATACCCAGTGATTTTATCGTGGCTGCATGAGTCTCTGCAGGTGCTGCGCTGGGTGTTCTCCTGCGGGGACGGTGGCTTCATTTACAGTGTTGATGAGCACTAGTCTAGATCTCTGGAGGGTGTGTGAGCTCAGCTGCCACTGCTGCAAGTTGTAGCTGGTGTAGGAACTGATGGCTAACAATTCCAATGATCTGCAGCTGCTTACTACAAGTCTGGTTATTTTCCTGTTCATCTCTGGAGTCGGGTGCAGTGAGAGAAAATGGTGCTGTTGTGATGGCCACAGCCATGAGGTGGGAAGGTTTTTTTTCTGATGTTGCTGAGTGCCGCTCTGGATCTCTGGAGATGTGGTGAGCTCAGCTGCCACTGCTGGAAGTTGTAGTTGGTGTTCGTGCAGGAGGAACTGATGGCTTATAATTCTGAATCTGCAGCCGCTTACTTCAGGTCCTTGGCTGTTTCTCTGTTCATCTCTGGAGTCAGGTGCAGTGAGGCAAAATGGCACTGTTGTGGCACCCACAGTTGTGAGGCTGGCAGGTTTCTTTTCTGCTCTTAGGTCGGTCTTCAAGCCTTTTCTCCCTACCTCTTTGTTCTTTTTAAGGTTGTGGTGTTTTCTGGTTTTTGTAAGAATACTGTTTTTAAGGCAATAGAGATTGAGTGTCAGCAGGACTGGTATGTGCTGCTTCCCTTGGTCACCATCTCCCCGGAAGTATGTTTGGTTTTACTGATAACTATATTTAAAACATGAGCTTCAGTGGAAGCTTGTGTCTGCTGTGGCTCTCTTCTGGCCAAGCACTTCACCTTGGTGGATGTTTCCTGAGTTCTGGGGCAGCAGGTCTGATGGCACTAGCTTCCAGGGCTATTGTAGCTCTAGTTAGCAAGGCTGATGGCCATGTGGCCACAGCCATTTGAATGTAGTTCTAGGACCCTAACACCCATGAAGAAATGTCATGCAGGCTGCATCCTGCATCTTCTGGTTCCCGGTCACTGGGCATGTGCCCTTGAAGGAACATTGTCACCCAGCAACTTCCTCTTTCTTTCTTTGCTTCCTGATATCATGAGCTGAGCAGTTCTGTTCCTTTACCTATATCTCTATGCCGCCCCCTCTGCCTCACTGCAGCAGGGCTGGGAGTAGCACTGGTTAGGGTCCGGAATCCATAATCTCCTGTCCGCTCTCAGGGTCCAGAACCCCTAATGTCCTGCCCTGTCTTAGGGTTCAGGACCCCTAATGTCCTGGCTTCTCTGTGTCTCCTACCACTTAACAGAGTCCAGGCTTGTTGAATAACAACTCCTACCTATGTGCTCTGCTCTTTCTGTGACTCAGATTCTTAAGATTCTTGGGTTTCTTTTACCCTGGAGTCTCAGTTAATATTCTCACTTCTCTGACTCAATAAACTTGACCACAACTTAGAAGAAGAAATCTTTGTTTGATCACAGTTTGGGACATTTAAGAGTTCAGTCCATGTCAGGCCAGGTCTGCAGAGCTCAGGGTATGGTGGTAAAATGCAGAGAGAAAGAGAGACCAAAGCTCTCACATCATGGAGGCTGGAAGTAAGAGAGCAAGCAAGGGGATTCGAAAACAAAAACACAATCCCAGGGCCATGCCCCCAGAGACCCACCCCCTTCAGTCACACTTCACCTGTCTAGATTACCACTAGTTAATGCCCTGTACAAGTCCATTTGGCTGCATGCTAAGGAGGATGTGTCTGCAGGCTCCAAGCATCCATGGTCAGAGACACAGGGTACCACTGCTGACCCTGTGCTGCATTAACTCAGGAAACACCAATCCCAATGACTCAGCCCTGAGAAAAACCCAAAAGCTACTGGAAGCTGAGTCAGAATGAGGTAAGTCTATATGGACAAGGGAGGACAATTTCCATCTACCTTAATTAAAAATACTAGTTACAAAAATTATGTTGATATATAGTCATGGGTGCACACATAGACATAGACCTGGGTACAGAGACTAGACACACAGACACACACAGTGCTAGAAGGAAGAATAACCACCACCCGACTAATTAATAGAGAGTCCAGACTCCTCTGGACTTCCTTTGACAGGGCTGACTTGTTCTTGTCCCTGCATTATAGCTGGATCCTGAGTGCACCTGAAAAGCCCATGAGTGAAAGGTTCAGACCTCAGTCTGTGGAATGATTCAGAGGTTTTGGAACCTTCTAAAGCCTGGGTTGCATGGACAAAAGTTAGGTCATTCAAAGCACATCCTTGAAGAGAATATTGGTACCAATGTTCCTTCCCTTTTCTTTGCTTCTTGCTACCTTAAGGTGAACAGCTTTGCTCTGCTCTCTACCCCTGCCATGATGCCTTGACTTGCCTCAAGCCCAAAAGCAACACAGACAACAGATCATGGCCTACAACCATGGGAGTTCTGAGCCAAATGAGCTTCCTTTTTACAGGTGGCTTACCTCAGGTGTTTTGCCACAATGATGGGAAGGTGACTAATGTCCCTTTTAATCTCCAGGTCCTGGTTGCCAAGGGCTGAGGGACTCTGGTTCCCCAGTGGCTACACTGTCCCTGCTAGTGCATTTCAAACCCCACTTCTAATCCTGCCCCACAGCCAGTCCACTAGCTTGGTTGACTATGGCTCCCAAGAGTCAGTTGTTTCTTGGGAGATAATTGCACACCACTGAACATGGTTTGATGTATAAATACTTGCTAACCAAAATTTTAGTGATGTGTTGACTGTTGATGGAGGCCTCTGGGGTTGTACTCGAGGGTCTGGAGAAAGGGATCTGACCTCAGATCTTAGCTGCTCTGACCTAGCATCTTTTACTTGGTCTCTTTATGACTCCTGCTGCGGGTGGAGGTGGCCTTGGGGATCTTTCCAGTGTCCTTCTAGAAAAGACTAGTTAGCATCTAAAGCTTGAATGTCTCCTGAGGTGGCTCCATTTCTGTCCCTTGGCTAGAAAGGACAGGGTTTCCCTGGAAAACGTTTTTTATCTGTATCTGTTGGCCTTTCTAGATTGCTAGCTTCTCTGAGACCTAACATGGGATGTGGTCTAAAGGAAACCCAAAAAGCTCACCACTATCTCTCTTGTTGAGATGTGAGTTCCCTACATGGTGTTCCTTTTTGTCTTTCTATTTTTTAAAGTTATAATGTTTGTTTGATAATGTCCAGGTTTTTAGCTGTGCTCAGCAAGAAGACGAGAAATATGTATTCCAGTTGCATCTTGGTGGAGTTATTGTTTTGTTAGCATTATTGTTTTTAGCGGGTTCCTTCTAAGCCATTTATTGCTGCATCTTACTTTTATTCCATCTGCAGGTCTTCACCTTTGGGTATGTAAATTCAGCTCATGCACACTGATTTCAGTACTCATACAGAACAATGAGCTCTCTCCATTTTGATAATTGATTTGTATTCTGTGAGTTTTGTCTTTCTTTAGTTTGCTGGTGTAATGAGGCAGGCATTTATTTTTCTTCTTTCACCTCAGCCTCTTCAACTTGGATGGCTCATCTTGTGTCTTCCCTAGATTTGAAGTGGGTCGTGACTGCCGAGTAAGAACTGCACGGAAGTTCTTGTCCATATTTTGGAGTCCTGGGGTAGCTTCTACCAGGCACCCAGGAACTGTGGTTTGCTTCTCAATCTGTTCTTTGGAGCAGGTCCCTGTGCATATACTTCTCTAAAAGAGCATCAGAAATTAAGTTGTGGAGGCAGGAAGCTGAGGAGGCATCCCACGCACATGTCTCAGGATGAGTTTGTGGCTGTTTTCTCTGACGGGATGGCAAGCTCCAAAAATGAGAGCAGAAATAGCACTAAAACCTCACACCCTTGCTATCTGGTTTTCTACTGCATTGAACCAACCCACTGCCACAGTGTAAGGGGCCTGCAGAGTCCGGCAGGGACAAGAACTCACAGGAGGCCCTTTGGCCTTGTGCTGATTCTTCTTAAAAGGTTGAGGAGGACCTGGTCTAAAATCTCAAAGAATCTGGCAGGTCTATCTTTTGGGGATGCCTTCCTTATTCATCACAAGGTTTTGGTGAATGAAGATGGAGTGCTTGGGACTGGAGCACTTGGGCTGATAGACTGTTGGGTTAAATGTCTCCATCTGGTACTTGTCTGTCATTACTGTTGGCTTTTCAAGGATCCTTAACGTTTTAGCCGCAGTCATGGGAGAAAAGTGAAACATTGTGGTGGTTTTTGTTTATCTTCTGAAGCAGCACCACTTCCTGGAAGGCCCAGCCTCCCAAACACAAGTGCTGCTCAAGTCAGGTGAGGACTCTGAGGATGAGCCATGGCCTCGCATTCCACCTGGCACAGGCTCAGCCTCGCTGGGCCTCTGTGCTACTCTGGAGAGCTCGTTGTCAGAAATCCCAGATTAGCCAAGAAAACTTATCTCGTCACTGACTAGAGATGCCCAGGTCTGTCCTGCCTATCCACTATGGTGAGCCATTTCCTGTTACATGCCAACCCACAAAGTTTGTCTTAGATGAATCAGCCTAATCATATGAAGTACATTATCTTCTTTTTTCTTTTTGGTACTGAGGATTGAACTCAGAGGTATTTTACCTCTGAGATATACTCCCAGCCCTATTCTTTATTTTTTTTTTAATTTTGAAATAGGGTCTCACTAGGTTTCTGAGGGTCTTGCTAAGTTGATGAGGCTGGCCTGAAACCCCCAATCCTCCTGCCTCAGCCTCCCAAGTACTAGGTTTACAGAAGCATACCACCACACCTGGCTGGAGTACATTTTCAAATAAAACGATCTAAACCTGCACATGTAAAAATCAGTTACTGAAAGATTTTAAGATCGTCATGTCTTACCGAAGTTCTAAGGAACTTGAGGGAGGCTGCCCATCACATTCCACAGCAGGAAAACCATAGGCCCACAGCATGCTTCCGACTGGTTCAGGCTCATCTGCCGTATATATCTCCATGCCACAGAAAGAAAGTAAAAAGATAACAAATGAAGGGCAGGAGGGGGGAAGAGTACAAATATTCAACAAAGAGATGGCTCAGTCTTGAGCTTTTCCCTGTACACTCATGAGATCACATAGCTGTGCGCAGATCACGCCAGCTCGGTTCAGCTGTGTTAGGGACACGGAGAGGCATTCAAGCATGGTGTTTCCCAGCAAGAAAAATCCCACTTCCCTCCACCTCATCCTTCCCTTGTTATAGTTAGATATAAAATGTCCCCTAAAGAGCTCATTTAATGTTTGAGACTGATGTAATGGAGTGCTGAGGGTTGTATCCTGGCAGTGGATAAATCCATGGTAATGGATCCACCTGGCTGGATGTGGCTGGAGGAGCTGGTGCCTGGGGTACGGCCTTGGTGATAATGTAAGTGGTTCCTCCTCCCCTTGCTCTCTCTTTTGCTTCCAGCCTTCAGGAAGTAAAGAGTACAGCCCATGTGCTCCCTCTGGGCCTCCCACCTCTGTGCCCTGAGATTTTTCAGTCCCCAGCCCTACATGAACTAAACCCCAAACTGTAACAAAAAAAATCTTTCCTGTAAGTTGTGTGGCCAGGTTTTTAGATTACGGCTGCAAGAACATTGAGAGATGCCCCTCTGAGTGTGGCCTCATGATTTTCCCCTTTACTCTTTGAAGTGTTTTATGGGTTCTCATTCAGAGAGTCTGCACCCCTTGGGGGATATTTTCTCACTTGTTTCCATTCCTTCTATCCCTGCAGGGTGATTATTTTACATCCGGTAGGTTAGAAATATAGCAAAGAATAGCACCCATCAGCCTCCTTTCTTTGATAGGTCTTGCATTTGCATTCTGGAGGACATTGTATCAAGCAACGAAGAAAAAGACATGCAGTGTCTCACTGGTGTGAGTGTGGTGAAAAAAACCAGTCAGAGGAAGTTGCTGAGCAAGGCTGCAGAGGACCAGGTGGGAGCTGAGATGTAAACAGGTCCTGGACCAGAAGAAGACCTGGAGCACAGAGCTGAGACTGGGAATAGGAGGTCCTGTGGCAGTGGCCCCGGGAATCCCTGGCAGGGGAGCCCCACATGCCAGCCCTCTGAGCCCGAGCATGCCTGTGTGTCAGGTGTCCAGGGGATCATCATGGGTGGAGCATGGGGATCCAGGGGCAGCCGGCAGATGAGCAAGGAGCTGGCTGGTGGGGGATGGAGACCTCATCAGGATTCTGAACTGTGTCTAATGGGAAGCTATGAAGGCTCTGGAGTGAGAAGTGTCATGACCCATTTTTGTTTGTTTGTTTAACAGTTGACTCTGTCCACTCTGTGAAGGTAAAGGGCGAAGGGTGGGTGCAGGGATAGTAGTGAGGAGACCGCTTCAGAAACCCAGGTGGAGGTGACGGTGGTGCAGGCAGTCACAGGGGTCAGGTGGCAGGCTCTGTGAGGGATGGTGTGGAGGGAACAGGAGAGAAGAGGGCTCCCTCTGGGGAGGGCAGGGTGAGCAAGGGGAGATGCTTACAGAAAATTTAAGGAATGTAGTGTGCACCTGGCCAGGGGTGTGTTGTATTTTATTCTTCAGTGATGTCAACTTGGGCATTCTTTTTTATTGAATACATTGTGATTTTACATCAATTGGGGTACAGAGTGTTAAAAATACATACACACAACTCATGTTGCATTCCCGAGTGGGTCTCCCCTCACACTCACCCCTAAGTCTTTGAGATTGGAGTGGGCAATTTTGTAAACGTTCATGGCATTTGTAGTGTGAATTCTCAATGCCTTTGTCCCCCGCCCTCTGTTCCCTATTACTCCTCAGCCACTCCCCTGGAGTCTCTACTCATCTGTCTGATGTTGTCCTTATTTCCAAATATCTCTCTTGCTTCTACACATAAGAGAGAACATACATAATTGTTCTTTGAGACTGGCTGAACTCAGTATAATATTCTCAAGTTCCATCCTTTTTCCTGCAAATGATGTAATTTTGTTGTTCTTTATGGCTGAGTAAAATTCCATTGCTGTGCATGTACCAAAGTTTTGTGATCCATTTGTCCATTGATGTGCTTTCTTTTTTTATTTTATTTGGGCAATATGATTATACATCCTAGTGATACTGAAAGTGATACATTCATACACGTACAAGATGTCTCTTAAGGTGGTTCTGTCCTAACCCCGTCCCGCTGTCCCTCTTTCCTCCCTGTACATGCTAGTGAGGTTGTCGGTGATTCCTTCATATGGACATCATATTATTTTCAGGAAAATGGATGGGGCTAGAGTACATTATTATTATTATTATTATTATTATTATTATTATTATTATTTTATTGGTACTAGGGATTGAACCCAGGAACATTCTATCTCCAGGCTACACCTCAGCCCTATTTTATTTCTTATTTTGGAACAGGGTCTCACCAAGTTGATGAGAGTCTTGATAAGTTGCTGAGGCTGGCCTTGAACCTGTGGTCCTTCCATCTCAGCCTCCCAAGTATTGGGATTATAGGTGTGCACTGCCACATGCATCTCCCCCTATCATTTTTCTAGGTTGAGGCCCATTCCCAAAGGATCCATGGTATTTTATGAAGGTAATCCCTAACAGCCCAATTGTGTCCCCCTCCAGAGGGTCCCAGGCTGAATCAATGGGTAAATGCAGCAGAGGCTGGAGCTGAGACAGAATGCCCGGGGACAGCATGGAACAGCACATCCCCTTGACAGCCGTGCGGTTGTACACACCTCGCATAGAAACATGTCCTGAATGAGTGGTTTCCATGGTGTCCCGCAGAGGATGTCATTTGGAATGCATTGCCTATTATATCAGATTCTATCTGTGACTGAGAAAACACCTGCATATATTTGGAGCTCAAGCAAGCCCTGCAAATAAAGAAGTCAACTTTTCTTGACCAAGTCCAGCTTGTTGCTAAGCGACAGAACACTTTTATTGCTCAATACCTTGAGACTACATTATGGAAACACTGGTTTATGTATTTGTGACAATCCCAGGGAAGAAAGCTGAAGCTGTGAGAGGTGGAGATCACTTTCCCAGGAGCTCCAATCAATGTGCAAGTGTGGAAATAGTCTCCATCTTCCAAATCCAGGCCCTGTGTACTCATCAGGGTAGTGTGTCATCAGTTTTGTCCAAAGCTCCCCTGTGCCCACATGTCAGTAATAGTGGCTCATTTCTGGAGGGCTTCTCAGGGGCCAGTGGAGTTCTCTGAGATGCTCCCCAACCCAGGCCTAAGAATTGGGATAAGTATATTTATACTTCTCGGTATTTCATAGTTGCTTATTATTACTGTATGCTACATGTATCACATGAAGCACAAGTATTGATCACACTTATTTTGTGTGTGTGGTACTGGGGGTGGAACCCAGGGGCTTTTCTACGTCCGGACTACACTCCCAGATCTATTTTTTATACTTTATTTGGAAACAGGGTCTCACTAAGTTGCTGAGAGCCTCACTAAGTAGCTAAGGCTGGCTTTGAACCTGTGCGGTCCTCCTGTCTCAGCCTCCCAAGCGCGGGAATTACAAGTGTGCGTTACCATACCTGGCTTGATCACAATTTTAATCGATAACTTCTGCTAATATTTTTACTTTGAGAATGATGTGTGTTCATTAAGAGAAGTTGAATAGTTGAAAAAAATGAAGAATAAAAAAATCAAACTAGGTGTCTGTGGACAGATGAATGAACGGATAAAGAAAATGTAGTGTGTACACACAATGAAATTCTACTCCGCCACGAAGAGGAAGACAGTCATTCCATTTGCAGGAAAACGGATGGAACTAGAGGACATTATGCTAAGTGAGATCAGTGAGCTGCACAAAGTCAAGGATTGCACATGCTCTCATATATACAAGCTGGAAAAAAACATTGGAAACAAAAGGATAACTGAGGAGAGAGATTAGTAGAAAAATGGCAGGGGGTTGAGGGAGGGCAGAGGGGCGGGGCAAAAGGAGGCCTGAGAAAGAAAATGGTTCAAATAATACCATGTCTATATATGAAGACATCACTACTGATCTCACAAACACGCATGAGGAGGGAGGAGGGCAGGCAGGTTTGACGCAGAGTGAAACACACCAAGTTCTGTGCGGATGTATGTTTGTGTTACTTTGAACCTCATTATGGTGTATAATATGATGCACCAATAAAAGTATTTTAAAAAAAGAAGAAAGAAAATGCACTTCTACCTAAAATCAGCACCATTAATGTTCTGGTCTCAGTTGTGTATATTTGCAAGTGTGTGTTTGGGGGACAATGCACTGTCTAGTTACTTAACATGATGCCCCATTTTGCTGAGCATGGCAGCTATGAGGATGGTCATGTATCATCAAACACTCTGCCAGCAGATGGGCTGGGCGCACAAAGCTCTGTGGGTGGACATGTGGTGTCTCATTCAGCCTGGGTGACTCAGCCCTGACACAACTCATGTCAAGGTCTGTTCCCTGATAAAAGAGTGTGGGAAAGCGGGGGGACCTAAAGAGGTGGAGCCTGTGGACAGTGAGTGGGTCATGAGTGCCCTAGAGAAGAGACTCCCACAGGTTAAACAGAGTGGATGGTTATTAAAGGGTGAGCCCAGCTCCCCCAGGTCTACTGTTTCCTCTCACAATGTCACATTGCGGCCAGCAGGCCCTCTCCAGAGGCCCAACAGGTCAGAACACCTTATCTTCAGCTGTTAGCGTGGTAAGGAACCTCTTTTCCTTACAAAGCTCCAGCCTCAGGCATTTTGTTAGAGCAATAAAAAATGGACTCAGGCAGCAGTAGGTCAATGCCACAGTCCATCACACTATTTACTTTCTCTGAACTCTTGGTGAGTCTGTGTATCAAAAACTCTCTTATAGGTGAGCTTTGCATGATAGTTGTGGAAAGGAATGGTGGATGCTGAGTCTAAGGCATGACCAATCTTTCCCTCAGCAGCACCCAGGGATGACAGAACCTGAGGTTTGGAGTAGCTGAAGAAAATACCTGGAGACCATGACCCACTTCGGACTTTATGTGAGAGGTGAGCCTTAACTGCATTGAGCTGCTGCAGTATTAGCACTTACTTGTTATTACTGCAAATCAGTGAAATTGATAGTGAGCGATACCTTCACATGATTGCCATAGTTAACTTCTTATTTGTAAGGTGAAGTTCACGGAGCATTACAAAAGCATACATCTTTGTTTATATCTCTGATTTCTTTCCTTAAAAAATCCCACCTTTTGGAAAATGTATGTCAATGCACATGCCCTGCTCTCTACTACATACAAAGTAGTCTGTGGGAATAATTATCAGATTTTGGCCTTCTCAAAATAATTCTAAATTTTTTATATTAATGATGTAGATAGAAAATGGCAGCTTCTTGTTTTAATTTGCATAGTTTTTTTATTTTTGATAACACTGAGATTCTTTTGTAAGTCTTGTAAGTGAGTTAAGAGTTCACAAACATTCTCTCACCTCTTGTGTGAACTTCCTTCTCATGAGGCTGGGTCTTCTCTGACTGAGCCCCACCCTGAGGAACGGTGCCATTTGGATCTGCTGGACAGTCAATTACCTTATCAACAGCTTTGCTGGGGACCGCTGTGTCTTGACAGAAACAACAATACTAATTTTTTCCATTTCATTTTTCTAGAGATAGAGTCACCTTCTCTTTTTCCAGGGAGAAGCCTAGAGCAACTTGGGGAAGGTTTTATGGATTCCCAGTGAAGATACAAGGACCTCATAGTTTAGTACAGGTGAAAAAGTCACAACAGATCCTGTGCTTCAGAAGGGGCCAAACGGGAGTTTACAGGAATTGAGAGTAGGGGACCACTCCTACCGGAGGGGCTGGAACATTGCTGTTCAATCTTGAAGGTGACATTGGCTGGGCATTGTGGTGCATGCTGGTAATCTCAGTATGTGAGGATGAGACTGGAAGATCGCAGGTTGAGACTAGCCTTAGACCCTCAGCAACTTATCAAACCCTGTTTCGGAATTTAAAAATAAGGGCTAAGGGTGTGGTTCGGAGATAGAATGCTCCTGGGTTCAGTCCCTAATGCTGGGGGTGGGGGGGAATTAAAGGAGAAAGGGTTACATCATAGCTTGGTCTCTGTTCCTGAGCCCTTGTTTTCCACGCGCAGTCCCCACGATAACCCTATAATGGAGTATATAAGCCAGGTTTTTCCATGCTGAAAGGTGATCAAATCAGACAAATTATAAATCTGCATCTCTTGTTTTGTCAGCCTGTATGTTTTTCTAGAAGGAGCAAAGCTCTGCCGCACTGGCTGATAATCATCGCAGCTCTCCGGGTCTTGCTCAGAGCTGTGAAGGAATGTCCCCGAGCGGCTGGGACCTGGTTTTAATCACCTTGATGAACACAGAAGCTTTTGAAGGCAGAGGCATTTTCTATAAACTGTGGCAGGGTCTTGAGGGATTAACATTTCAGGCTTCCCCCCACCCCCACCCCCGTATGTGAAATGTCGAAAGCAGAGCCAAGGTATCAAACCCGCGGAGACAAAATCCACCGCGTGGGGAGCGGCTCTAATGCCTCTGACTCATTTCTCAAAGAAGTTTTTTAGCTTTTTATTATTATTTTTTTCAGCCTTGAAAAATAGCAGGCCATACAAAGCCAGAATTTTTGGGTTCAGGGAATGTTTCAGCTTGCCTTTTATTTAGTACAAAAGGAAGGCTTTTAGAAGAGGTTGAGAGAAGCCAGGGAAGTCTGGGGAATGGCCCAGAAATTACCAAGAGGCTGGAGAGATGGAGCCCAGAGGAAAAGGCAAAAGCGTTTGGGAATCTTTCCTGGAGACAGTGAAGAGTGTCGCCTTCTGCCTGAGTCTACACGAATGAGGATTGAAGAAGGGACAGTTCAAAGAAAGGTTACATCCGTACAAGACAGCCTCGCTGCCAATCTCCCTAACATGTAGTTTGGGAGCGAGGAGGGAGGACCCACACTAGCATGTTGGTGGGACCCGGAGGGAAACACCCCTGTCTCTATGTTTGTGCTGTGTGTATGTTTGTGCCACTTGGAGCCTCACCAGGATGTGTAATTAAGTGGCAGCAATGCAGGATATAAGGAAGGACGCCCTTCAGTCTCCACACGTGAACTTCTCTGTGGCAAGTCAGACCCTGCTTTTGATGGTTTAAAGATGTGCACTTATCATTTCTTCGCTTGGTACTAAATCCTATGTCATTTGTTTTAAGCTTCTCGTCAATTATTTTGATGCCCATCTCTATAACAAATTACACAAATAGGTAAAGTCCCTTTTTTGTGTAAAAATTTGAATGTGCTAAATAATTTTAGGAGGCTGGAGAATTTTTATGCTTAATAAAGAAAAGGCTGTCTAGTTTTTTTATGTAAAAAATAAAATTCCAAAGGGGAGGAAAGAGAACACTAAAAGGTAAAATATAAATAGTGCTCCCCCTGCCCAGAGACTTCATTAAGACCTGTGTGGTTTGTTTGGGGATACAGGAACCTTGGGGCACCAGCCAAGATGGGGTGGGGTGGGGGCTTGATCCTGCAAGTCTTTAAAGCCAGGAGTTGTCTCCAGCCTCTGGCCAAGTTTAAGCATCAACCTGCTGGCAGGTTCTGTGGCCGAGAGGATACCTGGCTTCTGGGGGTTGAACCCAGGAGCGTGGGAGAGATGAGAAGGGAGGGAAGAGCCATGCAGTCCTTTGTTTCCAGAAGCCCTGACAGGGAGCACGAAACCCTGGTTGTGAAGTGTCTGGGAGAATGTTGAGTGAAATCAGCACGCAGAAGCTGGGCTGGCTCAGCAAGTCCTGGCAATTCTGTTCTCCAGGACTTCCCAAGCCAGGCAGGATGAGGCGTTGGTCTACTGCATGGGCTGCCAATGCTGTATTCCATCATTTTAGAGGAAGAGACCCATTGGCAAATCTAGACATCGCCGAGTTCTTTCTGGACTCCCGCTTCCCAGGCCCCAAGCCCTAAAGATTCTCAGGCACGGGATCCTGACCATGCACTTTAGTTTTACAATTCCCCTTGGTATTCACAGGAGATTGGTTCTGGGATCTTATGGACAGCAAAGTCTGTGGATGCTCAAGTCCCTTATAAAAAGTGGCATTATACACAGCAGCCCAATTCCCAAGAGCCAAACTGTGGAACCAGCCTAGGTGTCCAACAGTGTAATGATGGAGGAAAAATGTGGTATATAGGTATCACCGTGGAATTTTACTCAGCTGTCAAGAAGAACAAAATTATGTCACTTGCAGGAAAATGGTGGAACTAGAGAATATTATGCAGAGAAAAGCCAGTCTCAGAAAGCCAGGGGTCGTTTATCTTCTCTCATATGCAAAGATAATACATTTCTGTTGTTAAGCCCCATCTGTGGTACTCCTTTACAACTCTAGCCAACTCATATAGATGAGGTGAGGGCTGGGGAGCAGGTAATTAGGAACACAGTGAGTAATAATTGGCTAAAAAAGGCAGTCTTCTTCCCCTGTCATTTCTTAGGAGATATGTTGACAAGTGTTATGGTTGGATTTAACATGTTCCCTCAAACCCCTTGTGCAGGCAGTGCAGCCAGGATCAGAGGTAGGACATGGCTGGAGGGTGGAGCCTGGGGGCATGGCCAGGGACTGTATCTGTCACTCACCACTTTCTCTTCTCTCTGCTTCCCTCCTTCATGAGCTGAACATGAATTATTTTTTCTTTTCTTCTTACCACATCCTGAAGTCCTGACACCGTGAGCCATCTGACCATGGACCAACCCCAGAAACTTCCAACACTGAGCCAAATAAAACCTCCCTTTCTCTAAGTTGTGCCTGTCAGATATTTGGGCCATAGTCCTGAAAAAGCTGGAAAAACAACAGATTTTAATCAAAGTAGCAAGATTCAGGTACTCGACTTTGTCTTAAACTCCATCAATTGGCGTCTCTTCCGCAGCCACCTTATGTCTCCAAACATAAGAGCTCAGCTGGCAGTGCCAGCTTTGAATGTGGAGAAGGGCCAGAGTGGGGCTACCTGGCCCAGGCTGGTCAAGGAGCAGTGATTCCTAGCCAGACGAAACTGAGGACCATGGCTCAGCACACACATCCCTGGAGTCTGAGAGGGCTGGGTCTTGGTTCTGCCTGAGGAGGTGTGAATTCCAGGGGTCTGGGAGGTTCTGAGATGGTTCAACATTGCAAGGATTGCCTTGCCTGTGGGAAGCCAGAACAGCCCCAGTCCTGCCTGAGGTTTGAAGCAGCTTTGAGATGGAAGGTGAGGTGCTCAGTAATGACAGACACAGTAACAAGAGACAGACTCTGTCCTGGTCCTGCAAAACTGTCAGGTGTAGGCATGGCTAATCGCACTTAATGCTTGTCAGCAACCATTTCACACCAGCAAATTGTCTTCTTGCTAAATTAAAAGTGGGCCAGAAGGCTGAGAAACCGATCAAGAGCTCAGAGCCTGCACAGCTGAGGCATGATTGGAAGGCAGCCCTGTCTGATTCCCACACGTGCAATTTATATACAGTGTTAAAGAGTTTAGGATACGGTCATAGGTGGGGAGAGCGGGATCCCTAAGGGGGCACAACCTGTGAGAAAGGCCTTGGCCAAGATTTTCATCTGAGGCCAGGATGAAATAGTGAGAGCTCTCTTTCAGAAAAATGTGCCACCAGATGTGGCCAGAAAGATGGTTCACAGACGTGTGTGTGTGTGTGTGTATGTGTGTGTGTGTGTGTGTGTGTGTGTGTGTGGTGTGTACACACACAAATATGTGTGAGAGCTAGCTTAGAGGCAATGTGCCGACTGGAGAAAAGGAAGTTCAAGGCTGAGGCTGTGGACAAAAATGTTTTGTGAAGCCTGACATGGTGGCACACACCTGTAATCCTAAGATTTGGGAGGCTGAGACAGGAGGATCATAGGTTTGAAGACAGCCTCAGAAACCTAGCAAGACCCTCATCAACTTATAAGACACTGTTTCATAATAAACAATTAAAAGACCTGGGGAATACTAGCTAGGAGGAAGAATGGGTTCAATCCCCAGTACCAAAAACAAAACAAAATAAAATAACAACAACAAAACAATGTTTTGGGGACTCCCTTCCCCGTGAGGCTGAACACAGAGGCGTGAGAGCTATGAACTGTTATCAGCTATATTGGATCATGTTAAGGACATCAGAAAGTTCTTCCCATTTTTTCTATTGTGAGATTTTACACAACAATTTTGAGCAGACTATTTTGATAGCCTTATTCCTGGAGGTTTTCAGGGCAATTTTTATACACAACAGACAGCAGAACCCCCCACTTTCTGGAACGCTGTTCCTCATTTGTCAAGAGATATCACATCCCAAATGCTGAATGCATAATCAGCTTTAGCAAAAAGGGAGACTGAGACAGAATAATCACAGGTTTGAGGCTAGTCTCAGAAATTTAGGGAGACCATCAGCAAGACCCTGTTTAAAAATAAAAACTAAGAAAGGGCTGGAAGTGTAGCTCAGAGGTAGAATGCCCCTGGGTTCAATCCCTAGTATAAAAAAAAAGGAGTTCAGTACTGTTTTGTGGAAACACTGCCTCTAGATCCAGAGGGACACATTACTTGGTCTTTGAGGACCAGGCAACCTATTGTTACCCTGAGTTATCCTTTCCTGTGCTCTGACCCTGGAAGGGGGTAGGAATGTCACCAGACGTAGAGACACCCCTCCCCGCCAGTTACTGTCACACTGAGTTGGTGGACACCCTCAGCGCTATTCCACAAGGAGTCACACTGACACTGCAGACACGGGCCTTTGGCAGAGTATTGGATAACCAATAATTACAGCTCAGCACTGGCTTTTGTCTCTGCTTTCACCAGGAAAAGAACCAGGTGCCCAAGGCTATCTTAGACCCTGGTAATTATGCAGCTCGGTGTGTCTCTTAATTGACGAGTTTGTTTTTCTTAAAGTACAATGAGCCTGATCAGCCCTACCTGTGCTCTCTCTTTGGCCTCTCACCAACTCCCTGGAAATCCGAGCTCTGCCAGGAGCCCACCCATCAGTGGCCCCGGCAGGCAGCTCCTCTCCCCACCCCGCTTCCTGGGCCCCAGGTTCATGAGTGTCTGCACTGATTCACTCACTCACTCACTCACTCACTCACTCACTCACTCACTCACTCACTCACAGGGTGGACTTGGTGCTCAGTGAAGTTTGTCTTCCTTGACCCCCTTCCCTAAAGTGAGTGCAGCCATTGTTTGACCAAGGAAGCGAGTCGTGGCTTTTAGAGATGTCTCACCTCAGGCATCGCTCATTCCTGGGTGGTGGCAGTTGTCCCCAGGAATCTGTAATAATAATAAGCAAGAAGTAGGAGAGGTGATTCCTGGGGACGGGGGCATAGAGCACTGCTCACCACAGGTCGAGTAAGTGCTCTTTACGGTCTATTGAATTCAGTTTCTTTTCAACCACTCTGGAGATTAATATGGAGGTTCCTCAAAATCCAGGAATGGAACCACCATATGACCCAGTTATGGTACTCCTTAGTATCTTTCTTTCTAAAAAAAAAATTAAAATACTACTGTGATACATGCAGACTCATGTTTATAGTAGCACTTGACAATAACCAAATTATAGAACCAACCCAGGTGTCTGTCAACAGAAAATATGGTCTATACATACTATAGAATTCTACTCAGCTATAAAAAAGAACAAAATGATGTATTTGCAGAAAAATAGACGGAACTGGAGAATATTGTGGTATGGTAAGATCAGCCAGTCTCAGAAAATCAAGGGTTGCTTGTTTTTCCCCTCAAATGTGGAAGGTAGAGAAAAAAAATAGAAAACATAAAGGTCCTTAAATAATGCAGAGAGAGAGATCTAGAGAGTAGTGGAAGGGAATTAGAGGATGGAAGAGAGAAGGGGGAAAAGGAGGACTGAGGAAGGAAACAGCTGAGATAGCACTATAAACGAAGGTGTTAATACCGAGTGGATGGAACTGGAGAACAGTATGCTAAGAGAGATCAGCCAGTCCCAGAAAGTCAAGAGTTGTAATTTTTTCTCATATGTGGAAGCCAGAGGGAAAATAGAAAACAAAAGAGATTTTAGATGAATGAGAGAGACCAGTAGACTAGTGGAAGAGGACTAGGGAAAGGTGTACAGGAGGGGAAGAAAGCAGATTGAAGAAGGAAAGAGTTTAGCTAGTACTATGTCCATATATGAAGGTGTTACTACAATTCACTAACACGTACAGGCAAGGAAGAGGGTAGGGACTTGGGTGGGATGTGGAGGGAAATACGCCAAGTGCTGTGTGCATGCAAGTTTGAATCACACTGAACTTCACTGTAATGTCCAATTGCAACATATTAATAAAAGTATAAAAATAATAATACTGTGGGAGGGAAACTTGTCTGTTAAAAACCCCAGAAACTGGAGATGGAAGAATAACAAGGTCTTTCACCTGGACCAAGTTGAAGTCATACACAGGTGCTTCGTGAGACACTGCCAGCTAAGAGACACGCAAAGTGTCTTTGCTCCCTGCTGGACTTCAGTCCACTCACTGAAGAGACATGATTATTACCTGCTGATTAGCATGGAAAGAGGAAATGACATTGATTTTTTTAAAGCGACCTTGTTAAAAAAAAAAAAAAAAACAAGAGGGACGGGTCACTCATACTTCCCACCTGGGCCATCGTAATTTGCTGCTGAGAAAATGGGACCTGGCATTAGAAAAGCTACATTTACAAACTTCAAATTCTTCTTAAGACTCTGCCTCCCTTCCAGGATATTCTTCTTAAAGTATCCAGAAACCACCTCAGGCTGGTTTTATGGTGACAGTCACGAATTTCATTCAGTGTGGACCGTGAGAGGCAGCCTAATTCTCTGGGTCCTGTTCAAAGGTTACAAAGGAATCCTTAGGATTTGGGCACTTTCCACACCTCTTAGGTAAGTTTAAACACAGCTTTTTGGTTCAATGGAAAATGGCTTGTAAAATACTTGGGAGCTCTGGGGACATCAAACAGTGCTGAGAGGAGGGTATTTTAATGGTTTACTTGTAAAAGATTCAGTAAAAGAAGCAGAAACATGTGGTTTAAATTTTTCTGAATAATACCAGGTATTTTGTAGGCATCTCTCTCCCCCCGCCCCTTTTTCCTGAGGGTTTCAACACATCTTTGAGTGCTTATCCTAAAAATACTCAAAATGCCTTTTACATATACTGACACAGCAAACAAGACCATTGTACTGGAACATTATCTGGTTGGGCCTGGGGACCCTGGTCCCAAAGAATGCTGGGTTCACTGTGAAGTGTGTTGGGGCAGGTAAGAAAAGGGACAAGAATGTCTACAAATCCTGAGTAAGTGGGGTGCGGGGGCATCTAGTGCAGGAGTCCGACATTCAAAGGTTTTTGGATGTGATGGCGCACATTTGTAATCCCAGTACTTAGGAGGCTGCGGCTGCAACAGGAGGATCACCGGTTCGTGCCCATCCTCAGCAATTTAGCAAGATTCTGTTTCAATATATAAAATAAAACAGGGCTGGGGGTGTGAGTGTAGCTCAGAGGTAGATTGCCCCTAGGTTTAATCCTCAGTACCAAAACCAAAACTCAAAAAAAGCTTAGAAATCTAAGCAGGTAGCATTAATGCTTAATTGGGTGCTGAGGATTAAAATGGGAAGTTGGATGGGGTGGGAAGTTATTGCTCTCCTTCTTCCTTGAGGGCATTCAAGTAAAACTGGAAGAACTGAGCAAACAAACAGATCCAGGTGCAGCACCTGCCACAACTTCAGCTTCTGTCCAACTTCCTCGGCTGTGGTTCAGAACAGAAGCAGGGAGGAACTTTGCACAAGTCACCCAGGTGTCAAGAGGTAAGATCTAATGCCGGTCTGGTCCCTGGACTTGAACCACACATGACCACAGGGGATGCGGAATGCAGGCAAGGACAGTCTCTGCCCAGAACAGCCCACCTTGGGCTAAGGCATCCACTGCCCTTTGGGTGTGAGATTCCTCAGCTGTAAGATGGGTAGAAATGGCTCCTCCCTGGGTTGTCAGGGTAGAAGACGCTTCTCAAAAGAAGAAGCACCAATGGCTAATGATTACATGAAACAGTGTTCAACACCACGAGCAGTTGGGGAAATACAAATCAAAACTACACTGAGAGTGTGCCTCACTCCAGTGAGAATGGCATTCATGAAGAACACAAACAGCTGGTGGGGCTGTGAGGGAATAGGAGCTGCTCTGGAGAGCAGTGTGCAGACTGGAATGAAAAGACGAGGAATGAAGCCATCATGTGACCCAGCCACACCACTCCCAGGTATCTTTCCAAAAGAATTAAAGTCAGAATACTAGCGTGATACAAGCATCACCATGTTCATAGCAGTGCAGTTCACAATAGCCAAGCTATAGAACAACCTAAGTATCTGTCAACAAGGAACAGATAAAGAAAATATACACACAATGGAGTTTTACTCCACCATAAAGGACAAAACTGTGCCATTTGTGGGAAAATGGATGGAACTGAAGAACATCGTGCTAAATGAGAACAAGCAGACTCAGAAAATCAAGGGCTGGGTGTTTTCTCTTATAGGTGGAAGCCAGGGAGAAAATAGGAAGAAAAAAGGACTTCATGAAAATGAGAAGAGAAACCAGTGAGAGTAGTAGAAGGGATTGGGACAGGGTGTGGGAAGGGGAAAAGGGGCTTGAGGAAGGGAACAGACCAGATAATGTTATGCCTGACTATGTTTGCATCACTAGCAATAGCTGGCATGCTGGGGGGGGGGCAGAGGGAAGCACTACATGAGGGCTGCATATATGAACCTGTCACTTTGAATCTCACTGTCATGCATAATTACAATGCAGCAATTAAAAATAAATAAATCATTTTTTGTGTGGTACTGGGGTTCCTGGAAGCCCTTCTACCTTCAGGCTACACTCCCAGACCTATTTTATATTTTTATTTGGAAACAGGGTCTCTTAAGCCAGCGCGGCCTGCTTCGAATCTGCGCGATCCTCCTGTCTCCGCCTCCCAAGTGCAGGGATTACAAGCGTGCGCCACCACGCCTGGCAATAAATTGATTTTTTAAAGAAAGGGTGTTGGGCAACTCTGGTGACTGTGGAAGACGACAGGGCAGTGCTGGGCTCACAGTCAGGCACAGGGATGCTGAGCCACAGGCAGGGTGGTTGCCAGCATCACCTAGAGGCTGGCCATCAGGGAGAGGCCAATCAAAACTAACTTGGGAGAGAGTCCATCTCACTTCAGTCGATGGTCATCGGGAGTCCAAGCAGTAGGAGCCCTATCAACTGTTGGTGGGCTGAGCCTTGCAGCCAGCCTCTACCTGAATCCCACCTTTCCTGCAGACTCAGTGGCACCGGGCACGCAGGAGCCGCTGAACTCCAGCACATCTGCACCTGGAGCCCAGCTCTGCTGACACCAGCAAGTCTGGAGAAGGCAGGCCTGCATCCCACACCTGTAACAGAATGTCGGAGAGCTCTTTAGAGTAGGAGCAGGTGCCTTGAAGTCAGCTGAACCCCAGCTGAAAAAGCACAGGGCCTAGGCGACTCCGGGCTTCTTGTGAGCAGGATCGGGCGGCCCCAGGTTGGGTCTCTGTCTCTTTCCTGAGACAGGACTCAGAGACTGGTCAAGTGTTAAAGAGGGAGCCAGAGGGCTAGGGGAGTGAGCTGGGGCTGGCTGGGATCCCCGGGGCTGACGGGGCACTCCTGAGAATAGACACAATCTCTCTGAGCTCTGTGTTCATCTTTAACATGGAAATAATACTCACCTTTGATACAGAGGATGATCATTAAGTGAAAACCATTTTAAATGTCTGGCAATGAGAGGGCACTTAACTAAAAATAGTCTGTGGTTGTCAAACTCAGTTTTCAAGAACAACTGTTTCTCTAGGACACTGGGACTTGGATCGAGAGTGTGGGAACACTCCCGATCACTTAGCGGGGTGTTCCTGAGCGCTCACAAGCTAGTCAGAGCTACAGCCACGAGCGGAGCTGGTGTCAGGAAAAGGGAGCTGGGTGGTTGTTGTGAAATGAAACAGATCAGCAAGGGAGAAAGGATACAAAACAAATGCACAAACAATGCGGGAAAAGGAGAAGCAGTCAACCTAGAAATCAACGTGTAGTGAGGGCACTGCAGAGAAGGGCCAGGGCCGCAGAGCTGGCTCCTCCAGCACCGGCAGGACACGAGAACATGAGCGGCAGGGCTTTGGTTTTGTTTGGTTTTCACAATTTTTTTTTTTTTTTTTTTTTTTTGTGTGTGTGTGTGTGTTACTGGAGATTGAACTTGGAGGCCTCTTGTCTCGAAGCTACACCCCAGCCCCACTTCATGTTCTGTTTGGAATGGTCTTGCTTAGTTGCCGAGGGTCTCACCAAGTGGCTAAAGCTGGCTTCAAATTTGTGATCCTCCTGTCTCAGTATCTTAAGTATTGGGATGACAGGTGTGTGTCACCATGCCTGGCTCAATTATCAATATATCGTAGATATCATTCTCTTCAAAAATATAAACCCAGCTTTTGTAATGAGATGGTTAGTATAAGCATTATCTAAAAATGAATTATTCCTATGAATTGATGCATACTTCTAGTTTCCTAGTAGAATTAATAGATTAAAAGAATTGGAGAATATTTAATTTTTATTTTTTATTTTCAGTGCTGCATAGTGAACCCAGGAACACTCTCTCTCTGGGCCATATTCCCAGCCCTTTGATTGTATATTTTTACTTTGAAATGGGGTCTCACTAAATTGCTGAGGGCCTTTCTAAGTTGCTGAGGCCAGCCTCAAACATTTGATCCTCCTGTCTTGGCCTCCTAAGTACTGGGTCTACAGGTGTGTGCCATCATGCCTTCCAAGAAATGGGGATTTTAAGGCTCTTGATGGACATTTCAGATTGCTTTCCAGAAAGACTACAAGTGACCTATACTTCCCATAGCAGGTTTTGAGGAGTAACTCAATGTGCATGTATTTAAAATTTGAATTGAGCTGTTGGAACTATTGTTATTTGTTCTGCTTTTAATCTTTCTTCTCAGAAGGAACGTTTAGTCCAAAGACTGATGTGAAGGAACAGTGGAGACTCTTCTGAAAGAAAAAAAAAATGTTCCTAATCCCAAAGATGAGGCCTTCATAGCTGCAGGGAATTCGTTTGTAAATGCCAAGCACAGAAAGCAAAAGTCTAAATATCAGAGCTGGAAAGTATATCAGAAACAGATTTGGCAGGTCTTATCCAAGTCCAGTGGGGAGGAATGCCTTATCTCTAATTTTTTTATTTGTGGCATCTTTTGCCAGTTGGAAATTAGTTGCAAATATTCAATTAGCATAATTTTGGCACTACTTTTCCTTTTTGTTATGCATACTGGAACCCATGCCTCAAGTATTTGCTTCTGACCATGTTCTTACTTTGTAAAACACTTTAAGTGCGCACACATGTACACATCTACTGCTTTTGTGATCTCTGAAGAGAACATAACATTTATACTCATAAAAAGGCATGGAGGTAGTCAAACTTAGAACATGCTAGAGGGATGTATGAGTCGGTCGTGCAAAGATGTGCAAGTGGTGTGCGCATGTGTGTGTGTGTGTGTGTGTGTGTGTGTGTGTGTATGCATGTTTTGGTGTGAGGCACAGGGAAAGATAAAGTCAAGAAAGAAGTCTGGATATTTGCCTGACTATGGATTCCAGCATGGCTCTGAAACTCTGGAGCCGCACCACACAGTGGGGACTTAGATTTGCAGTGCGACCATCTGTGTCCCCAGGGAGCTAGCCCACATGTTCTCTGTGTAAGGCTCCCCAGCACCCCATGGGGTGCTGAGCAGCGTTTTCCTTTTAAAGCCAGCACTTGGGAAAGGCAGTGACCTGTGCCCAGGACTCTGTCAGGGAGGCGGGGAGGCACGTCATCCCACCTGTGAGTCCCAGCCCATGTCCTTCACTTTCCAAGCTACTGTCTTGCTCTCTGATCGTTTTATTTTTTAAAACACTTTTGCTGATGCACTGTAACTATCCATCATAGTGAGGCTCAAAGTGACACAAACACAAATGCGCACAGCACTTGCCGTGTCTCCCTCCCAGTCCCACTCACCCCGCCCCAGTTCATGAGTGAGACCCAAATTGGACACAACACCATTTTAACTGTTCCCTTAATCAAAATTAGACTCCTATCTCTCACTCTGAACAAGAGTCAATTCAAGATGGACTAAAGACCTAGAAATGAAAGCTGAAACTTTAGGAATTATCAGAAGAAAACAGGGGACTAACTCTCCAACATACAGTATGTAGGAGAGACTTCCTCAATAAACCCCTCAAAGCTCAGAAAATAACATCAAAGATCAATACATAGGATGGCAAATTTAAAAGCCTATAATTTCAGTACTTGGGAGGCTGAGACAGAGGATTGCAGGTCTGAGGCAAGCCTTGGCAACCTAGCTAGATTCTTTTTTTTTAAATTGGTGCACTGTATTCATACATCATAATGGTATAAAGAAAATACTTTTGTAGACATACATGCACACATCGCCCAGTTAGCCCCTACCCGATCCCCACCCTGCTCCCTCCCCATCCCTCCTTTCCATGCTTGGTTTAGTGGTTGACATCTAGTTTTACAGCAATTTATCCAATATTAACGATGATAATCTCACATAACAGTTTCATTTGTCTGATGCCAAGCTTTTGATGACTTAAAGATAACATTTCAATATTTCTTTTTGCTTTCTTTCTTAACAGAGAATATTTTTTCTTTTTTTTTAGGAGAAACTATCAAAGATTTATTTATTTATTTTTCAGAAAAAAAATCTATCCTGATATGGAATATGAACTCTAGATACCCAAAACAATCTCGAAGAAGAATAAAGCTAGAAGATGTATATTTTCTGATTTCAAACCATATAAAGCCACAATAATTGAAACAGTGTAATGCTGTTCTAAAGGCAGATATATAAACCATTGAAGTTAAATAAAAGCCTAGAGATAAATTCTTCCATATATTGTCAAGTTATTTTTGACAAGGTTTCCACCAACATTTGGTGGTGGAAATAATAATCTTTTAACTAAATATTGTTGAAAAATAATAATTACATGAAAAAGAATAAAATTGGACCCTTACCTAACACCATATACAAATATTAACTCAAAATAGATAAAAGACCTAAATATAAATCTTAAGATTATAAACTTTTAGAAGAAAATCTGGGTCATAAAACCTCACAACATTGAAATTGGCAGTGATTTCTTGGATATGATTTCAATGGCACAGGCAACAAAAGGGTAAACAAACTCCCTAAAAAATAAAAAAATTATTGTATGTCCAAAGACAATGTAAACAGAGTTAAAAGTTACTAATAGAATGGGATAAAATATTTCAAATGCTATATCTGAAGGTATATTAATATTCCAACTAGAAATCCTAAAAATTAACAACAATAAAGGCAAACAATACAATTTAGAGATAGGTAAAAGACTAACATAAATAATGAATCTCCACAGATAACCAATCTTAGTTGTCTGTTGGATGGAAACTCTTGTTTCTCTGGTTCAGGTGTGTGTTACCTATTTCTTCTTTGTAATTAATCTCTTTGAGTATTTTCTCTAGCGCTGGTTTTGAAGACAAATTCCTTTCAGTTTCTGTTTGTCATGGAAGCTTCTTATTTCCCCATCTAATTTGATAGAAAGTTTTGCTGGGTAGGAAATTTTTGGCTGGAAGTTGTTTTCTTTCAGAGTTTGGAATATGTTACTCCAAGCCCTTCTGGCTCTCATGACTTGGTTTGGGAAGTCTGGAGTGATTCTAATTGGTTTGCCTCTGAATGTCACTTGGCCCTTTGTTTTTGTTGCCTTTAAGATTCTCTGCTTGGCTTCCACATTGGTCATTTTGACAGTTATGTGGCGTGGGGATCCTCTTCTCCGATCCTGTCTAACGGGATTTCTATAAGTTTCCTGGACCTGTGTGTTGACCTCTTGCTCTATGTTTGGAAAATTTTCTGCTATTACTTCCTTGAAGAGATTGTTGATCCCTTTGGTTTCACCTTCTTTTCCCTCCTCTTTTCCAATTATTCTTAAGTTTCCTGGACCTGTGTGTTGACTTCTTGCTCTATGTTTGGAAAATTTTCTGCTATTACTTCCTTGAAGAGATTGTTGATCCCTTTGGTTTCACCTTCTTTTCCCTCCTCTTTTCCAATTATTCTTAGGTTAGTTCTCTTAAAATGGGCCCATATTTCTTCAATGTCAGATTCCTGCTGTCGGATTTTTTTTTCTAAATTAGAAACTATGCGTTCATTTTTGGAGTGATCATCTTCTAAGAGCGAGATTCTATTCTTCACGTGGTCTAATCGGTTGTTTGTACTTTGAATTGAGGCCTTTACTTCATTAATTGCATCCATTTTCTCTTTTTGGCTCTCTCTGAATTATTTTCGAAACACCTCTATTATTTCTACAGTTATATTCCTGATTTGATCTTCTAGAAATCTCTGAATTTCTGTTTTATTGGTTTCTGGTGTTGTGGGGTTGTGGGCATTCATTGCTCCATTGTTATTCCTCTTTCCCATGATTTCGGAAGTTTGTGCCTTCTCTGGGTTCTTCCCTTGGGTCACTACGACTTTACTTAAGGTGCTCTGGATCTCGAGTCTGTGGTATCTCAGTCCCCACAACTCCTTTACTGGGTTGTATTGCAGAGTCTCAGACCCTGGGAGTCAATTGAGGCTGCTTTAGACCAGGGGGGTGCCAGGTTGGGCGTTCTCCTATAGTGTGATATCTCTGCCACCAGCACTCTCCCACTGGGTCAAGTCCCTGGGAGTACAGTACTGGGATTTCTCCTCTAGGGGCCACAATTTGACTCACTGTTGTTGAGTGCACAGATGGAGCTTTAGTGGACTTGGTGAATTTGCTGCTGCTGCCGCCGGTGGCAATATGGCACCACTGCCACACCCTCGGCCATGAGGCTGGCGTATTTCTTTTCTGTTTTTGAGCTCTGCTCTGAGTCCCTGCAGGGTGTGCTAAGCCCAGCCTCTGGGAGCTTTAGATGCTCCCTGCACTGAGAAATCTGCCAAATTCTTCCCGGCTGATCCGCAGTGGCTTACCTCGGCTCGCTGTCCACCGCTCCTCTCTCCCTAGCTAGATTCTTGACAACTTAGTGAGACTATTTCAAAATAAAAAAATTAAGAAGGCCTGGGCTGTAGCTTGGGGGCAGATTGCCCTTGGGTTCAATCCCCAGTATCACTACATACTACATCCTTCCATCCATAAAACATACATACATACATCATACATACATACATATATAAAATCTTCTATTTAGCAAAGTAGTCTGAAGAGAGAACCTGCTAAGCGGGAGAGGAGCCTAGCCAGCTAGACAGTGAAAAGAGCTGGTCTTCTTTCTCTGCACTCCATGCCGGAAGCACAAGGTGACTCTGGCAGGTGAGGGTCGAGAAAGATAGTCCCCCATTGCTGGGGTCCTGCTTCCTCTACTTCATCTTGCACCCAGCACCCCACTCTGGCTCTTCCTGCGAGCTGCCGCTTTGGTCCTGTGAGGGGCTGGGGCTCACCTTCTGCTCCTCATTTCCTGTACCTCCCTCAGTCAAAGGGCATGCAGAGGACTCTTGCCCATGGGGAGCTCCTCGTTCACCCTCAGGATCTGGGTCTCCATGTCCTCCCAGCCCCAGTCACACCTCACCCTATTCACCTCTGTGACTGATTATGTCTACAGTAGAAAGAATAAGCTACAGGCTCAGGAGCCTCAGCCAGACTCACAGGCCCTGAGCACAGCTGGATCTGTGGAGACAGCTTTTTTGGGAGGTCAACCTCAGAATAACCTTTCCTGTGGTTGCTCATGGAAGTGGCATTGGCTTATGTTATAGTTAGATATAAAATGTCCCCTAAAGAGCTCATTTCTTAACATTCAGGGTTGATATAAATGAGTCATGAGGGTTATTATCCCATCAGTGGATAATCCACTGTAATGGATTTACCTGGGTGATACCTGGTAGGCCAGTAGGTGTGCCTGGAAGAGGTAGATCCCTGAGATGTGCCCTTGGGTAAATGGTGCCTCCTCCCTATGTTCTCTCAGGCTTCTGGCCTCCATGATATGAGGAGCACAGCCCATGTGCTCTCCCTCTCTGCTTCCCACCATACCCTGAGATCCACGGTCCCCAGCCTCACATGGACTGAACTCAAAACTGTAAGAAAGCCGGGCATGGTGGTGCACGCTTGTAATCTCCGCGGTTGGGAGGCGGAGACAGGAGGATTGCGCAGGTTCGAAGCCAGCCTCGCTGGCTTAAGAGACCCTGTTTCCAAATAAAATATAAAATAGGTCTGGGAGTGTAGCCCGGAGGTAGAAGGGTTTCCAGGAACCCCAGTACCACCCCCCCAAAAAAAACTGTAAGAAAATAAATCTTCTCTCCTCTAAATTACATTGCCAACCTTTTAGATTATAACTGCAAGAATGCTGACAGATACAGCTTAGCTTCCTTCCAATCTTGTCCATGAGGTAACTAGTTCCTGGCTTTTGTCTCCAATAGCCAGTGGGATATTGGCAACAAGAAACCACTGATCATGGCTGGTGTGTTGTCTATGGGACTGGATGCATGGCCTCTCTAGAAGACAATCAATCAACCAGTCAATCAATGGAGGTGCATCCAGGTGCAGTGGCACATGCCTATAATCCCAGTACTTGGGGGACTGAGACAGAAGGGTTGAGGGTTTGAGGTCAGCCTTGGCAACTTAGAGATTCTCAGCAACTTAGTGAGATCCTGTTTCAAAATAAAAAATAAAAAAGGGCTGGGAGTGTAGCTCAAAGATAGAACACCCCTGGGTTCAACTCTCCGGTATTCTATCTTCCAAAAAATAACAAGAAAGAAACAAAGGCTGCATTTAACTATGGAGATGCATCAGGCGTGCAGAGGACACAGGTCACAGTTGTGAAAAGACCGCACCTGACTAGATGCCATCTGTTGTTTGGATAGATTTCTCATTCTCAGCTCTGTCTGAGTGGTTTCAGAGTGCCCTGTGCACTTTATGAACTCAGCCAGTCCCCCACAAAGTCAAAGCTCATTGTTTATTCTTCTGTGGCTCTTTTCTTCTGCAAATCTCTTAATTTGCCTACAACAGTGCAATTAAAATACCTTAGCACAGTGCTGACACAAGGTAAGTGCTCAAAAGGTGTCAGCTACTCTTATGATTATTATATTAAGCTGTTATGATGACTAACTTAATGAGAGATCTTGTAAAAAGCACAAGTTAGATACTGAATGTTCGTATCAAGCTTCTGTCCAAAATTCCTTCCTTATTACAAGATATGAATTTACATTAGGACATTCCCCCATACACACACAGTGAAGCTGACAATCTTTAGGAAAAATGGTAAAATCATATACTGTATGCTTGTCAGGAGGTTTATTCTCCATTTCCCACAGTCATATCATAGAATTATCTTATACTCTACACAATAGTCATTTAACTGTATATGTATCTTTCTTTATAGTTCTTAGAATTATGAAATTATGGGATATACACACAATGCAATTATACTCAGCCAGAAAGAAGAACAAAGTTATGTCATTTGCAGAAAATGAATCAACTAGTCATAAAAAAATGAAGTGGCATATGTTTTCCTTCGTATGTAGAAGCTAGAGAGAAACTGGAACAAAAGGGGCTCCAGACAAAAGAGGAGAGACCACAGTGGAGTGATAGAGGGCAGGGCAGGAAACTGGATGAAGGAAAGACTTCAATGGACATGATGTACATATACAAAATTACCAGTGCCAATCTCAATATCCCGCACAGGGAAGGGGGGGATGGGGGAAGCACAAGTGCTGGGCATGTGTCTCACTCTATTGCTCTGAACTTTGTTATGATGTGACACTACAATAAAAATTTTTTATTAATAACAGTTTTTTTAAAAAATGAAAATATATGTCTCTTTAGCTCCCTTCACTTTACAACACATTAAAAATTGAACTTGATCATCCTTGAGCCACTAAAATTATTTTACTAATATATCTGAGGACTACATCATTGCATACATCAGTTCAAATTCCTTAAGTATGTCCATTTTTTTGAACTATACCTCTTACATGTCTTCTCTAATAGTGCATATGATTTTACCACTCCACCCTTTCATTTATTAAATTCTTCTTTATTACTATTTTTAAAATTAAAATAATTTCAGATTCATAGACAGTTACAAAAATAGTACAAATCCCTGTATACAACTGTCACACAACAAAGGTCCTGTCATACTATTTTCCCTTATGGTAATATTTAAACAAAAATTCATCAAAACTAGGATGCTAATCTCAGAATAACACTGTTAACTAAAGCACTGAAGTACTTGGACTGCATCACTGCTTTCACTGATGTCCTAGTACTGCTCCAGGTCCCTAGGTGGCAGTCCCTCACTGGGAATCGCCTTTGACCCCAAAGATGGTCTTGCCCTCTCAGGGGACAGATTGTGGGTGTGACAGGCCACAGTGGACGTTCAAAGACCCAGCTGCCTTCTTTCCTTTGGGACAGCAGTGAAGTGCCATCTCTGCTCAGGAGGGACCCAAGGCACAGTAAGGCCTGGGGTAAGGATGTCTGTGCTGGCTTTGGCTTCTCTCCCCTCCTTTCTCCTCCCTTCCTTCCTTCCTTCCTTTCTTCCTTCCTTCCTTCCTTCCTTCCTTTATTTCTGTGGGTCTGGGGATGGAACCCAGGTGCATTTGACCTCCAATCTACATCCCCTGCCCTATTTTTTTTATTCTTTACTTTGAAACAGGGTCTCACTAAGTTGGGAGGGCCTCAGTAAGTAGCTGAGGCTGTCCATGAACCACGATCCTCCAGTCTCAGGCTCCCAAATGTTGGCATTACAAGTGTGCGCCACCATGCCCAGCTAGATCACATTTTCCTTATCTGTGTTTCTGTTAATGGATGCCTAGGCTGATTCCATAATTTGGCTCTTGTGAATTATGCTGCTCTAATCATGGGCATGGGGTTTGAGGAAGAAAATAGACCAAATCATATTATGTGTAAACATAAAGGAATCACTGACAACCTCACCAGCATGTACCGAAGGGAGGAGTGGGGCAAACCACACCAAGAGATGTCTTATGCATATGTCAATGCATCACTTTGAATTTCAATAGGATGTTATAGTAATATATATATATATATATATATATATATATATATATAGTTATATATAGTTATATATAACAATAACATTCTTCAAAAAGGGGCATTTGGCAACTGGATCACCCCTCCCTATTGGTAAAGAGGAGCTCGTTCCTGGTGGCATACGGGATGCTGAGGGTCCTGGGCCCACTGTTGTTATGAGTTTGAGCAGGATAGATGGGATGCTGTGGGAGGCATGTTCAGCTGGAGTCATATCTCTTTCATTTGAGAAGAGCAGTAACAAAGGTCATCATTGCCCACTAGAAGCTGGGGGGCTGTTACCACATCTGATTCACTTAATAAAGACAATGGCAGCTTGGGAGGCTGAGACAGGAGGATGGCAGGCAGGAGGCCAGCCTCAGCAACTTAGGGAAACCCTGTTTTAAGATAAAAAATAAAAAATAAAAAGGGTTGGGGGTATAGCTTGGAGACAGAATGCCCCTGAGTTCAATCTTTGGTAACACACACAACACACACACACACACACACACACACACACACACACACACACATACACACATACATACACACAGTCACACTGGCAGGCTTGGAGGTGATTCTATGTGTTCCCTATGGAATAAAGGAAGGCAGACAGAGTTAGAAGCCAGGTTTAGGGTTTAATTTTAAGAGTAGCCATGCTTCAGAAAAAGGCTCATTATCACCCCTGCTAGGTCTCTCCTAATCTAAAACTGCAGCCCGAACCAGCCGGATCAGGGCCAGGCCCCTAGGCTCAGGAGGGAATTCCCTGTAAGTGCAGGTAAGGACCTTGATTTGTGTGCTTTTCTAGAGCCCATTAGGCCTGCAGATGTGGCCCGTGGCCCTATAGAAGACAGTGTTTTCCCCTTGCTTAAAATTATGTGGGAGATTCTACACAATAGATGTATGGCCAGGAGATTTGGGTCCTATCAAAATCTATCTGTACCTACCTCCTGGATTCCAGAATAAAAACAAGGATCTCTTCTCAGTACAGCCTAGCTGAGCAGTACTGGTCTTATGATGGATAGTCCATGCAATGGAGATGCAAATGCTGGCAGAACTGCAAGGGTGAGCAGGAGCTCAGAGTTTGTGCAGCCTTGGTGGATCTTGCATGTGTTAGATCAAGGGAACTGGAACCTGACATTGGGCAAGGGGAGAGTTGATTGATATGAGAGCAGCATGCTATGATATGTGACCTAGTGCCATAGCAATGACCCCACAGAGAAAAATATGAGATACTGGGATGGTTCTTGAAGACTTGCAGAAAGCAACGGGACACACTAAATAAAGTAATAACACCAGGTGTACCATAGTTAATATAGGTAAAGAGACCAAAAGTCTCAGAGAAGTGGACATGCTAAAGCTGACTGTACCAAAGAAGGACCTCCAGGATACTTCATTTTCCAAAGATAGAAGACTATTCTGAGCCTGGCATCACTGAGAGGCCCAGTAGTGACTATCATCTATAGGCCAGTTGTCAGTAGAAAGTGCCACTGGGAAATTCTACTCCCAAGTAACAATGGGGACTATAGAATCCTAAAATCAGAAGAGGTTGGCTGACAGATGGTTTGATGGTGTTAGCCCTCAAGTCGGCACAGATAACACAATGACTAGGAAAACATGAGTGTTCTCGTGGCTCTGAACTGCAGAAAGAGAGAGGGTTAATAGGAAATGATGCTTCTAGGGACAAGACTGATGGCAGCTAACAAGTATATTGGGTAATGCATATGAACAAAGTAACTCAGAGGACTGGACAGATGCCTGAATAAAGTCATAAGAGATATGAGATATGGGATATGGGCTGGAACTCTGATCTGGAATTCCTGGAGGAAATGAGGAGCTAGGGAGGACTGTGATATATCCTGGCAACAACCTGAGTCGCTCCCATAGTCATCTCCCAGGGGAAACTGGGCAGTTCTCTCAAGTAACCATGTACTGGGGAGAGGGTAGTAGCCAAACTCCTCCAAGACTATTGGGTACAGGATGTGAATTTACACTGATACCGCAGGATCAAAATTGTGACCCAAAGCTGGGGAATGTGGTGTACACTTGTAATCTCAGTACTTGGCTGAGACAGGAGGATTGCAGGTTTGCTACCAGCCTCAGCTACTCAGTGAGGACCTCCACAACTTAATGAGGCCCTCTTTCACAAGAAAGAATTTAAAAATAGGGCTGAAATTGTAGCTCAGAGGTAGAATGCCCCTGGGTTCAATCTCCAGTACTGGAAAAAAAAAACTAAACTAAAACAAAACAACAACAAAAATTGTCACCAAGATCTGTCTGTTAGAGTGGTTTAGTATATATGGAAGCCAAAAAAATGAAGTTAACTCCAGGCCCTGGCCGGGTCACAGAGGTTCCATGGGTCCACAGAGCAGCTTGATGGTGATTGCCCTGGACCCTGAATGAGTAATTTTTCATACATTTGGTAGTAGGAGAAGCTCGACCTAAGGATAAGAGCTAAGGATAAAAGCTATCTATCATGGTAGACTAGGTCAGGTGCAAGTGTCTGTAAGCCACTTGTAACTAACACCACCTATGCCTGAGCCGAGATAATAAATAAAGCCAATAATGAATCTCAGAGACACAGCAAATATTAGAGCCATGCTTAATGACATATAGCATGCAGTTGGTAGCCCCTGTCACATCTCTATTTAAATCCCTTGTCTGGCTCACGCTTGTAATCCCCGCGCTTGGGAGGCGGAGACAGGAGGATCACGTAGGTGTGAAGCCGGCCGTGCTGGCTTAAGAGACCCTGTTTCCAAATTTTAAAAAAAAGTATAAAATAGGACTGGGAGTGTATCCCAGAGGTAGAAGGGTTTCCAGGAACCCCAGTACCACCAAAAAAATTAATAATAATAAAATAAATCCCTCGTCTGGCCTGTACAAAACCTTCATGGCTGCTGGGGGGTGAACGTAAAGTGCATTGCTCATCCTGATGTCACAGGGTACTTGAGAGGTGATGTCCAAGCCACAGCAGCCCAGTGCATCCTTGTGCAAGTTGAGAATGCTTTCTCCTTTATCCCTACTGGGAAGGAGGGCCAGAGGTGCTTCACCTCCACCTGGGATAGGAAATGTTTTGCATTTATTTACACTCTTACTCCAGGGCTATGTTAACTGTCCGCTCTCTGTGAGAATATCTTCCAAATCCAGCTATGGTAGGAACTTTGCATTCTACCAGTGACATCATGATTATAAGCTTGATAAGCAAGAAGCAATTGTTACACTGCAGTCTGTGGTAAGACATAAAGATTTCAGAAATGAAAGCTAAAGTCTGAAGATACAAGCAATATCAATGAGAATTTTTAATGGTTCATGATGTAGGCCATGCAAAACATCTTGAGAAGTAAAAAGGAGCTTGACGCACCTTGTGCCTTTAAGAAAGAAGCATAATGCCTGTGAGACCCCATTGGTTCTGCAACTTAGAGGTCATTTGAAATACTTCTTCAAAGCATCCATTGGTGGCATGGGATGTGATCAGAGGGATAAGAGATGTCACAAGAATTCCAGATTGCAGAGTAAGCACCATACAGCTCAGTGAAACACCTCTTGAAAACATGGCTGATCATCTGGACATATCATGCTCACTGTCAGAAAGTACCTTCCCCCACGACATGGTAATTGAGTTGACATCTGCTTTATGTCCCAAAAACTAGGGAATGATGATTTAGAGCCAGAATTGCACTCATCATTGGTCCCAGGGACCCACTGGCAGAATTTGTGTTTTCTGTCCCTGCAACTTTACCCTCTGTGAGTCTGGAGTCCCCATTTCCAAAAGGGTAACCTCCAGCCTGATGTGTCTTCTCAAGTATGACTACGTACTGTGAACACCCACACAATCCTAACAGACAAATATTTAGAATAGAGACTCCACCATCAATGTGTCCATATAATAAAAACAATGACAAGCATTATATTTCAATATATCTTCAATAACCAATTAGAAAACATAATACAAATATGATTAATTCCCATTAACAGCAAAAGAGAATAGACCTAGCAGGAAATGCCAAATTTTGATAATTAAAATTATTTATAAATTAAGAACATAAGTCAGAGCTAAAGAAATAAAAAGATATATCATTTTCATTGAAGGGGAAACAGTACTGTATCAATACCTTCTTAAGGAATCAAAGGAATATATAATTTTAATTCAATATTATCAGAATATTCCATGTTTTATGGAATATAAAATTTTAATTTTGATATTAATATGTCCAGAAATTTTAAAAAAAAGATATGCAACAAGCATGGTGGTGCACACCTGTAATCTTAGTACTTGAAAGGTTGAGATGGGAGGAACTCAGGTTCAAGTACAGTCTCAGTAACTTAGTGAGACTTTGTTTCAAAATAAAAAATAAAATAGAGCTGGGGGTATAGCTCAGAAGCAGAATGCTCCTGGGTTTAACCCCTAGTACAAAAATAAAGATAATATGCAACTATTGCTTTTACTGCTTATTAGTATTTATTTTAGAGATAAAGAATGTAAAACAACACATAATAATAAAGAGAGATATCAAATAATATAAAGTACAATTTTTATAATACATAGGTAGCTAGTGTATGATACAATAATATTAAAAATAAATAAGAAAAAATTTGACTGCCCTATACAATAGCATAGGAACCGTTAGCTATATACTTGGAAAAATTTTGAATTTTACTTCAAATACCATTCATAAAAATAACTTCCAGATGGGTTACAGAGTTAAACAACAGCCATAAAGAAACTGAAAAAAATATTAGAAGGCAGAATGTTTACGACTCAGGAGTAGGAAAGGCCAAAAAATAAGAAATGCATTTTGAACTCATAAAGATTGACAAGAAAGATGACATCAAAATTTAAAATTCTGTAAGATCAAAGGTGAAGTAAGTAATAGGCTTATTACTTTAAAAATTGAAAAAATATGCAATAAGTAAACATTTATAACATATGTAACAGATAAAAGGCCAATGTTCTAAATATGTAGACTGCCTTTCTTCAATCAGAGACAAACAACAAATGGAAAAACCAGAAAAATATTTGAGGAGAGGCTGTTTACCAAAACAAAAATACAAATTGCTAGTTAACATAAGACTGTTCTGCAGTACAAGACACTTTTAAACACAAGACAGTGTCTCATTTGGGAAAGCCCATTACAAACAGCAATGAGGTCATTTGAAACCGGAAGTATGGAAAATTTTTCTGAGTTTGATAAAATTGGAGATAATAGGGAAAATGGCTTAATGGGACTCTGCATCAATATAGCTGCTTTACAAGACAATTTTACAATGACTGTAGTAACTAAAAAAAGGGAAACATTTCAACTTAGCAATTCTATTTCTTGTTATCTTTTCCAGAAAAAAGTGATCATACAGGTTCATGAAGAGGCAAGTACAGGGATGTATAGGGAAGCTAACTCTATCATTATTTGTAATTAAAAACAAAAGATAGAATGAAATTGGAAGCAATTTGAAGTTCTTCAGTGGCAGGTGCTAAAGGACAGGGAGATGCACAAACAGTGGCACAAAAACCTCCAATATACGTTAGTCAGAAACAAAAATGTCACAGCACGAGGCAATGATATTCAAAATAAGTAGGATGAGTGGGCTGCCCAACATAATAGTGCAGAAACTTTTAGCTATATACCTGGAAAAAATTAGTTTCTACTTCAAATACTGGTGTAGTAAATGCACGTAGAACCAAAAATAAGCACACAGGCTGTACAAGTAAAGAGTTCTGCAATTCTGTAGACTGATGCTGTCTAACAGCAGATTTAATGATGGAAATGTCTTGGAATTTATACTGTCGAACATGAGAGTCAATGGCCACCTGTGATTTGAGCACTTGAAAGATGGCAAACATGACTAAGAGTTAAATTTAAATTTAACATAATCTGCTAAGCATGGTGGTGCATGCTTGTCATACCAGCACTTGTGAGGCCAAGACATGGAGGATTGCAAGGTCAAGGTCAGTACTCTGTAAATTAGCCTGACCTTATTTCTAAAGAAATATAAAAAGCGTTGGGGTTGTAGCTCAGAAGTAGACTGCCCATAGGTTCAATTCCCAGTTGCATATGCACACACAAACATGTAGCTTTGAAAAGCTACATGTGGCTAGTGGCTCCTGAATTGAACAGCACAGCTGAAGATAGGTACATAAAGATTTATTCCTTGACTGTGACTATGTTCAAGTGTTAAGATGTATCACCTGAGCACATTCTTGCATCACTTGTGTAGACCAAAAAATTTTTCTTGGCACAAATGGTGCATACCTGTCATCCAAGTACTTGGGAGGCTGAAACAGGGAGACAGGGGGATCACAGTTTTGAGGTCAGCCTCAGTAACTTAGTGAGACCCTGTTTTTAAATGGAAAACTAATTCCTAAGAGGTTGGGGCTATAGCTTGCAGGGACAATTCTCCTGGGTTCAATATCTAGTAACCCCTTCCAAACACACACACACACACACACACACACACACACACACACACACACACACAGAGAGAGAGAGAGAGAGAGAGAGAGAGAGAGAGAGAGATGTTTTAAAATCATAATACAAGAACTAGATTCTTAAAAGATGTACAAAACCTATTGCAAAAAACAAAAAAAGTGAACACCATTTTGGTTGGAATCCCATGTCAGGAGTGATGGGATGTCCTGGGAACATAGAAGAGTGGCCAACTGGCCAACCCCTATCTTGAGAAAAGTGCAGCTCAAGAGGGCCAGTGTTGGCCTCTGCTCTGGACCTCATTCTCAACAGGCAGAGCAGAAGGGGCTCTGTGGTCTAAACCAGAAAGGCCAACATCAGCAGCCAAGTGAAAGGGCCAAGAGAGGCTTGAGAACCAGAGGCTATGAAAAGCTGGAGCAGGTCCTAAACCATGCAGCTCATGTCACCTCTGAGACTTTAGTTTCTAGGAAACTAAACTAATGAGTCTGTGCAAGTCAACATGGGGGCTCAGCAATGAAGCTCACACAGCCACAGCCCCTATTTGTCTCAACAGCCCAAGGCTTTCATGGCTTTAGGATGAGTCACCTGGCTAAGGCTCACCATCTCAGAAGATATACTCATTATTGCATTTATTTAAATGTATGGTATCCATTCAGTTTACCTATTTCATCAAGAAAAATAACTCGCAGCCAAAATTTTTATACCCAGCAAAATTATCTTCCAATTCAATGGGGAAATAATATTTCCATAATAAACAGAAATTAAAAGAATTTATGTCCTACAAATCAGCACTAGAGAACATACTCAGAGTTTAACTGCAAAGAAGAAATAAGTAATAAATTCCTGAACCAGAGAAATAATTTCTATCAAATAACTAGACAAAGAGGAACAAACATCACCTCAAACAGAAGTTAAAACTCAAATTATTAGGAATTAAAAACCACTTCTCAACAATCATGCTTAATATAAATAGTCTCAACTCTCCAATATAAAGATAAAAGGTGGCAAAATGGATTAAAAACCAGAATCCTATATGATCCCTGTAAGAAACACACCGTACAAGTAAAGATAGTCATAAACTAAAGGTGGAGGGCTAGAGGAAGGCAATCCATGCCAATGGAACTCAAAGACAAGCAGGAGTAGCAGGTATTAAATCAGACAAGTTAGACTTCAAGCCCAAGCTGATTTGAAGAGAAAAATTAGGTCATTTTTTCACTGGTGAAAGGAACAATCCAGCAAGAGGAAATAAGATAGTCACCATTTATGCCCCATAGGTGCAGCCACATTCATAAAACAAACTCTTTGTAACATTAAGTCACACATAGATCCCAATAAAATAATACTAGGAGACTTCAACACTCCTCTCATACCACCAGGCTGGTCTTCTAGACATAAACCAAATGGACCTATTAGACACATACAGAATATTCCACCCAACTATAGGAGAGTTCAAATTTCTTTCAGCTTCTCACAGAACCTTCTCCACAATAGACTATATCCTGGGCCACAAAGTGAGCACTAGCAAATTCAAAATATGTGACATACTCTCCTGTGTTTAAGACCAAAATGGAATGAAACTAGAAATCAACTGTAAGAAGACTTAGAGTCACCACATTGCTGAATGAGGAATAGGTCATAGAAGAGGTCAGGGGTAAAATTAAGAAATTCCTAGAAACAAACAAAAGTAGAGATACAACATACCAAAAACTTTGGGACACCATGAAGGCAGTATTAAGAGAAAGATTCATAGCACTGAGTGCCCACATAAGAAGAACAGAAAAATCACAAAATAAGTAACCTAATAACACACCTTAAATTCCTTGAAAAACAGGAAAAGTCTAACCCCAAAGTCAGTAAAATAGAAAATTATTAAAATCAGAGCAGAAATCAATAAGATAAAGAATAAAAAAGCAACACAGAAAATCAACAAAACCTAAAGCCAGTTTCTCAAAAAATAAACAAGATAGATAAACCAGTAGCTAACCTAAGCAAAAGAGAGAATCAATCCAAATTATGAAAATAAGAGATAAAAAAGGAGATAATGCCACCAACGCTGTGGAATGTCAGAGGATTATTAGAAACTATTTTGAAAAACCATACTCCAACAAAATAAAAAATCTGGAAGAAATTGACAGATTTATAGATACATACAACCTTCCTAAACTGAGTCAAGAAGATATAGAAAGTTTAAACTAACCAATAACCAAAGAGATCGAAGCAGCAATAAAGAGCCTACTATTAAACAAAAGCCCAGGACTAGATGGTTTTATAAAAAATTAATTTAATAAAACTTTTATAAAAAGCTAATCCCAATATTACTTAATCTATTTTATAAAATATAAAGATATAGGACTCTGCAAAATACATTCTACTAAGCCAACATCACATTAATACCAAAACTAAATAAAGACAGCACAAAGAAAGAAAACTACGCACCTATATTGTTGATGAACATAGATGAAAAACTACTAAACAAAATACTAGCAACACGTACATCAAGACAATGATACACCATGACCAAGGAGGGTTCATCCCAGGGATGCAAGGCTGGCTCAACCTAGACAAAAATGATCCATGTAATTCATCACATAAACAGAACCAAAACCAAAAATCACATGATCATTTCAACAGATGCTGAAAACATACTTAACAAAAATCTAACACCATTTATGCTAAAAACACTGCAGAGAATTAGAATAGAAGGAACATACTTCAACATTATAAAGGCAATACACAATAGGCCCATTGCCAACCTCATAGTAAATGGAGAAAAACTGTGAGAATTCCCCCTAAAACTAGGAACAAGACATGGATGTCCATTATCACAACTTCTTTTTAATATAGTACTTGAGACTCTAGCCAGAGCAATAAGGCAAGAGAAGTAAATTAAAGGAGTACAAACAGGAAAAGTAGAGCAAAAACTATCACAATTTGTAGGTGACATGATACTAAGAAGACTCAACAAACTCAACCAAAAGGTTTATAAAACTGATCAACAAATTCAGCAGTGTCTGGATACAAAATCAATCTTAAAAAAATCAGAAGTCTTCCTGTATGCCAACCATAAATTCACTGAAGAAAATCCAGAAAATACTTCCACTCAAGATATTCCACAAAAATATAAAATACTTAGGAATAAACCTAACCAAGGAGGTAAAAGGCCTCTACAAAAAAAATTATAAAACATTGAAAAAAGAAATTGAAGAAGACCTTAGGAGATTGAAAGATCTTTCATGTTTTTGGATAGGCAGAATAAATATCAAAATGGCCATTCTTCTAAGAGTGATGTATAGATTCAATGCCATACCCATTAAATTTCCAAGTTCATTCCTCACAGACATAGAAAAATTAATCCTTAAATTTATTTGAACAAGCCAGGTGTGGTGGCGTATGCTTGTAATCCCTGTGCTTGGGAGGCAGAGACAGGAGGATAGCGCAGGTTCGAAGCCAGCTGTGCTGGCTTAAGAGACCCTGTTTCCAAAAATAAAACAGGTCTGGGAGTGTAGCCTGAAGGTAGAAGGGCTTCCAGGAACCCCAGTACCACACACACACACAAATATTTGAACAACAAAAAACCTGGAATAGCCAAAGTAATTCTCAGCAACATGAACTATGCAGGAGGCGTCACAATACCTGACTTCAAACTATACTACAAAGCCATAGTAATAAAATCAATATAGAATCAGAACAAGAACAGACTCATAGACCAACAAGAAGAATAGAAGACTCAGAAGCAAATCTGCACACTTAGAGCCAATTGATTTTTGACAAAGGGGCTAAAAACATATGCTGGAAAAAAGATAGCCTCTTCAATAAATGGTATTGCCAAAGTTGGTTAACCATATGCAGTAAAATGAAAATAAACCTCCTTTCTCACCCTACAAAAGAGTCAATTCAAGATGGATCAAATTCTTGGGAATCAGACCAGATATCTTGAAGCTCCTTGAAGAGGACATAGGCACAGGTAAAACCTTCCTCAAAAAGACCCCAAAGGTACAAGAAATTAAAAAGGAGGATCATATGTGGTATTGCATTAAACTGAAGAGCTTCTGTACAGCAAAGGAAATCATCAAGAACCTCAACAGAGAGCGGACAGACTGGGAGAAGATTTTTGCCAACTACTCCTCCAATAGAGGACTGATATCTAGAATATACAAAGAACTCAAGAAACTCTGCATTAAGAAAACAAATAACCCAATCAAAAAACACAGACACTTCACAAAAGAAGAAATTCAAATGGCTAATAAATGTATAAAAATGTTCAAAATCATTAGAAATCAGAGAAATGCAAATCAATACTACCCTGAGATTTCACCTAGCTCCAAGTAGAATGACAATCATTAAAAATATAAACAACAAATGCTAGTGAGGGTGTGGAGAAGTAGGAGCTCTACTACATTGTTGGTGGTATTGTACATTGGTGCAACCACTTTGGAAAACAGTATGGAAGATCCTTAAAATAATGAGATGAACTTACCATATGATCCAGTAATACCACTTCTGGATATCTACCTAAAAGAATGGAAAAAAACTACCTAACTAATGTATATGTATCTATGTTCATAGCTACATAATTTACAATTGCTAAACTATGGAACCAGCTAAGATGTCCATCAACAGATGAATGAATTACAAAACAATGGGATATGTACACAATGGAATTTTACTCAGCCATAAAGAACAAAATTACATCATTTGAGGAGAAGTGGATGGAACTACAGAATACTATACTGAGATTAGTCAATCACAAAAAGTTAAAAAAAAATCCCGGGTGTTCTCCCTAATATGCAGAAATGAGGGAGAAAATTGGTCATAGCAGGAACTCTAGACGAAGAAGGAGAAACCATAGATGAGCAAATAAGGTGATTTAACTGAGGGGGATTGGAAGGGGAAAAAGAGAAATTTTCTAATGTGCATGATATATATTCATGAACATCAAAGTCATTCACTAAATCAAACATAAGAAGGAGGGAGAGAGGAGGGAATGGGGTGGGGATTGGGAATTGGGGAAGGGCTAAATGAGTGATGTGTGCATGTATGCCTCTACCATCTTGTACCCCATTAAGATATATGATAACAGTGCACCAATGAAAAAAAGAGGCCATGTTGCCCCTTTGGGTGGATTGCTGATGTGGACTGCAGATAATGGAGATGGATCAAACACTGCATCAAGGCAGAGAGAAAGAAAGAAAACCCCTTCACGGACCCTACTGTGTCCTGCTGAGCAAATGAAGTGGGCAGTTGGATTTAATGGTAGAGAAATGCCTCAACATTTCTCAATACCACATAATAAAAGAAGGTCTGCTCTGGACTGTTTTATACAGACTAGCCATCCAGTTCTAAGTAGAAACAGACCTTTGCTTGTTTATTTATATCTGCCTTCCTGATGATCATAAAAAGAAAGATAGGATTTAATGGGCCAAAACTTATAGCCCATGATATCCTGAATCCATCATCTTTCTCAAAAGCAGGATCCAGCCTCAGGGAATGAGTTAGAAGCTAAGTATTCTTCCTCAAGATTTGTAAAACAAGCGCTAAGTGCTCTGAGCCACACTGCTGCTGTGCCCAGAGCAGACAGCAGGGCTAGCAGTGAGTACAGCGGCCTGGCTAGAAACGCATGCAATACTGAGGGAACAGTATATGCCACTGGGATTTCTGCTCAGTGTGGTGACTTCTTGCCACCCTTAGCCAGTGTGGCTCCTGCACTGGGGGTGCAGTAAATAGGAACCTGAGCACTGAGAGGAAGAAGCCAGGACAGAGGAGGCTGAGGGCAAACCTGGCAGCGGGAGTGACAGGGATGCAGGGTATGGCCTGGAGCTGATGGGGACACTGGCCCAGGAGCCCAGAGCAGTGAGCCGGAGACTCAGACTGACCCAGGTGGGGTCGGTGAGCCCAGAGCCTGCTGGGCAGGAGCGACTTGTGCGCACAGGACCTGAGGGCTTGGGTGGGATAGATGACCAGGTGCCTGACCTTGGGTACTCACCCCCTGTCTTTGCTGTGACTGAGTTTTCTAGGATCAGAGGCAACAGAAAGGTATTGCTCCATAGTTCTGGAGGCAGGAGTGTGAAGTCAGTGTGCCAGCAGTCCTGGCTCTGGGCCTTCTCCCATGGCTTGCAGGTAGGTGTATTCACATTCCTGAGGTGTTCTCCCTGAAGACCCTCCAAATAAAGTCACACCTTGAAGTGGATTTTATGGTGCTGGGGATTGAGCTTGGGGAGATTCTACCTCTGAGCTACATCCTTTAGCTCTATTTATATTTATTTTGTTGAGGGACTCTCTAAGTTGCTAAGGCTGGCCTTGATCCTGCAATCCTACTGTCTCAGCCTCTGTAGTACTGAGATTTCAGGCATGCTCCACTATACTCAGCTCAGGGGGATGAGTGTGACCCACAGCACCTAGAAGCACCCCTTCCCAGGCTACACTGGCCACAAGGTTACATGTGTGGTCTGGCCCTCCACAAGGCTTTCCAGGAAGTACTGACATCCCCAAAAGCACCCAGTTGCCTGGCAGTCATGACATGCTGTTAATTGGGGTGAGCACTCTTCTGTATGGGCCCATCACGCTCTGCTTCCTTTCCACTGGAAGAAGAGTACTAAAAATTTGATGTTAAATGTCCCCCCAAAAGCCCACATATTAAAAGTTTAGTTCCCATTTCAGTGCCATTTGGAAGCTGTGGAACCTTTAAGAGATGGGCATCTCTGTGGCTCTCGTCTGCAATCTCAGTATTTAGTGGGATGAGACAGGAGGATCACAGGTTTCAGGCCAGCCTCCACAACTTAGTGAGACCCTGTTTCAAAAAAAAAATGAATAAGGCTGGGGTGTGTTTTTAAGTGAGATGACGAAGCAAAGTGTATGAAGAAGCAACTGTAGTATCAGGGCTACCGTGCAACTTGAAGGCCATGAGGTCTCAGGGAAGCCGAAGGATTCAGGCCCCGCAGCTTCCTGGAAGAGGTATACCTGCCATGAGGTTTCTCCAGGTGGCTGAGGACTGGGCTGCTACAGTTGCTGTGACAGAGAGAGGCCTGCTGGGTACAGAGAGGAAGCTGGGTCTGGAGTTCAGAGGACTCTAGGCAATGGGTCCGTCTTCTGTCCATCAAAGAAATATTCATTACCTCGTTTTATAATTTGGATGAAAGCAGGACAAGTCCACGATATGGTTTGAATATAGTTTGTCTCCTCTGACTCATGTTGAGATTTAAGCTCTGTTATGAGACATTAAGAAAGCTGAGTCTCTGTCTACCACTTCAGCTCTGTTTTTGTCATGTTTTAAGGAAAGCCAGACTCATGGGAAATGTAGGAAGTCTCAAGATAGAGACACTCAAGGTCTAGGAATGAGAAAATATAAGATTATGAAGTGAGAGGAAAGAGCAAGTGAGAAAGGAAAAGCAAAATATTATTATTGTCCTTCCTTCTTCTTCTTCTTCTTCTTCTTCTTCTTCTTCTTCTTCTTCTTCTTCTTCTTCTTCTTCTTCTTCTTCTTCTTCTTCTTCTCTCTCTCTCTCTCTCTCTCTCTCTCTCTCTCTCTCTCTCTCTCTCTCTCTCTCTCCCTCTTCCTCTTCCTTCTTCATTTCTTTCTTCCTTTCTTTTCTTTCATACTGGGGATTAAGCCCAGGGACATTTGATATTCCCAGCCATTTTTATCCTTTTATTTTGAAACAGAGTCTTGCTAAGTTGCTGAGGCTGGTCTGGAATTTGCAATTCTCCCACCTCAGCCTCCCAAGTCCTAAGATTACAGGTGTTCACCACAGCAAGCTCACTGGACCCATCTTAAAGGCTCTGGTGAGGTCCAATTGCACCATTTCTCATTCATAGGATCTTAGTCATGAGGACCTAGATGTGCACCTGGGCACATGGGGAAGTTGTCCTCACAGGCTGACAGTACTGAGTGTATGAATGACGCCCTGCTTGTGAACCTCAGCTCCCACATCTTCAACAGGGATGCTCATGAAGCCCGCCCAGGCCGAGCCAATGGCTTGTGCTGAATCAGATGTGTAAGTTACTTAAGCCACAAAGTCGACCTATAGGTGAATTTTTTCCACTGTCTCCAGAATTAGGACTGGCCAGTGGCGCCGAGGCAGCTGCAAGGAGGGCCTCAGAACGCTGCCTTCACACTGCTGTAATTCGATAGGAAAGGAAGGAAATCGCTTGTGAACCAAACACCCTGGGAATAGCTGAATCTCGACTACACACAAGCCCGTGAGAATCCTCACACCATTTCACACAGGTCCCTGTGTTAAAGAGGTCCACATGGACTCCAATCACCCTGACCTTCCTTCACCTCCAGTGCCTCAAGCGGAGCTCTTGAAAGGCAGGGATCTGACCCTTCTCACGAATGGGCTCGGAGCTCAGATTGCTCAGCCCAAACAAGACGGCGCTGGGGCTCCCCGTTCTCCAAATGGCCTCTCCCTCACTGCGGAGCCTGCTGCTGCGCTGTCTGGTTCCAATTATCCTGGGAAGCTGCATCTGGGTCTCTACCCCTTGCAGTCGTGCTGTGTGTGTGTGTGTGTGTGTGTGTGTGTGTGTGTGTGTGTGTGATGAGGAGACTGACAAAGAGGATCATGTGCCCTGCCATCTGCCCCTTCACCAGTGCAGCCTGTGAAGAGCCAAGCCAGGGGATGCGGTGCCCCTTCTACATGAATTTATTGAGGACCTCATTGTTTTGGAAACTATTCAAAACTTAGAAAAGGGCAGTGGAAGAGGACAACATTCCCCTCCTCGTGATGTACCCACTGTGGCAAGGTGAGCAGAGACTCCATATCTGCCTGTGTCTCTAACTGCCCTTCCTGTTCCTACATGACCTGTAGCACCCGCACCTCCACCCATGTCTCAACAGGGCACAGTCATGCAGGGGACACGTTACATGATTTCATCGTATTATACATGTCAGAGTGTTTGTACCCACACTGAGGCAGCTGTGATGTCACTAAGCAATATAATCTCCTGGGACCACTGTAGTCAACTGAAACATCTTTATGCAGCACAGGGTTGTATGCATATATGTATATATTTATATATGTATATAGCTATATATGTATGTGTAAATATATGTATATATACATACATACACGTGCATACATGTTTATACACATGCATATATATTATTTGCACATATACATATATAGTGGTATATGTGTCTGACTCAGTATTGGTGTGTGGATTTATACACATATATGTATATATGTATGAACATGTGTGAACCTTACACACAGCAGTACGTCTTACAAGGACAGATAAAGTAGAATTAGGGTATGAGAGTAGTGGGAAGTTATTTTTTTCTCTTTTGATACTGGGGACTGGACCCAGGGCCATTCTACGTTTGAGCTATACCCCAAACCCCTTTTGTGTTTTTTTCTTTTGAAACAAGCTTAGGCCTGTAATACCAGTCTGTTAGAAGCTTAGACAGGAGGACTGAAGGTTTGAGGCCAGCCTCAGCAACTTAGCAAGACCATCTTTCAAAAAATAAAAATAAAAAGGGCTGGGGGAGTGTAACTTAGTGGTGGAATGCCCCTGGGTTCAAACCCCAGTGTAAAAAGAAAAAAAGAAAAGGAAAAAAAAAAGAAAAGGAATGGAAAGAAAGAAATAGGGTCTTACCAAGTTGTTGAGAGTCTTGCTAAAAGTTCCTGAGGCTGGCCTGGAACTTGCAATCCTCCTTTCTCAGCCTTCTAGGTTCTTGATTACTGGCTAGCACCACTGTGCCCGACTTGTGGGCTATATGTTTTATTGACTTTCTTTTAACATCTGATGAATATATAAGAGCACACAGCGAGGGCAAGAGATGTAGAGTGGATGGCTGTCCATGGCCTCAGGCCTCGCTCTCCTGCACGCCCTGCCTCCTCCGCCCCTCTGGAACCTAACACCTGGCCAGCTCTGTAGTTCCTGTGCATGGCGTGGTGGAGCTGCATGCTCTGTATGGCTTCTTGCTCCTCGAGTGGGTTGCCTGTGAGGCTGCTCAGTGTCCATGCTGCAGCTGAGCATTGGTCTGCCCCTGCTGTGCTCCTCTGTAGCAGAACAGACTGTGACTGAGTAACCTTATTACCAGTGGGCACTTGGGCAGCATGGGCTAGGGTAAGTGGCACCTTTATGAGTGCTTTTGATGTGTGGGCTGGTGAGCTAGCGTATGTGTGTGCCTTTGTTACACAAGTGCCCAGGAGTGGGATGGCCCAGTGGGACACTATGGCATGTGAACAAGAAGCAGACGCAGCCGAGGCACTTCACCAACGTGGACATGTGTAAGAATAATGTTTATTTTATGGCAACAGAATCATGCATATTCATTGTTGCAGTCTGGGAAAACAGAGCAAAAGAAAACAAAATAAAACCACGCGTTAGTTTTTATTTTTACAATTATAGACTTGGGATCATGCTGCCTATGTAGTTATGTTTGTATTTTCTGTTACGTTGCAACATCTCCCATATTATTAAATGCTTTTCAAAAGCAAAACATTTAATGACAGTGTTAAGATAATAAATTTGATTATTTAAAATGGTTTTCATTGTGAATATTATCACAAATTTTACTCATACTTTTGATTATTTTCTCAGAATACATTTTGAAAAATGGAATTTCTGAGTCAAATGGCTTTAGTACATGAAAAGCAATTTATTTATTTATTTATTTATTTATTTATTTATTTATTTATTTTTGTGAGGCTGGGGATTGAACCCTGAGGCATTCTACTTCCAAGCTACAACCCCAGCCCTATTTTATTTTATTTTTAATTTGAAAAAGGATCTTGCTAGGCTGATGAGTCTCACTACTAGCTGAGGCTCTCCTCAAACCTGTGATTCTCCTGTCTCAGCCTCCCAAGTACTTGGGATTGCAGACATGTGCCATCAAGTCTGGCTGAAAGCCCTTGTTTTAAAGGGAAATTGTCTAAATTCCCTCTAAAATTTGAAACAGAAGTAGCTAATCATTCTCCACTCCAGCATTTCATTGTACTATAACCATAAGGATATACTAGTCTATAAATTTGCACTTCACATGATAGTGCTTAAGACTAAATACGTTTGTGTTAATTGGTCATTTGGACTTGTGATTAATTGCTTGTTCAAATCTTTGGCTCATTTTCTGGGTATTCAACTTTTTATTGATTTGACAATAACTATTTGTATATGATTAATTTCATCAAGTTTCTTATCTTTTGGGGGGGTACTGGGGATAGAACACAGGGGCATTGTGCTTCTGAGCTACACCTCCAGCCCTATTTTTTATTCTTTCTATTTTTTGAAACAGGGTCTCACTGAGTTGCGAAGAGCCCTGCTAAGTAGCTGAGGCTGTTTTAATCTACCTCTTGGAGCTACTAATATCCTATCAAATATCCTGAGACTTCAGGTCCAACAAGCAAAAAAAACTTAAGAGTTACAATTTTGGGCTGGAGGGTAGCTCAGTGGTAGGGTGCTGGCTCAGCATATGATGGCCCTGGGTTCCATCCCCAGCACCTAAATTAAAGTAATAAAGTAAAATAATATACAATGTACCTACCTTGACAGGAAAGTGCTTCTGGGGTTGGGATGGTATCCACACCACTTATTTACTCTCTCTTTCTTGTGCCTAACTTCACTTTTTCTGGTCTAGCCCTCTGATGCTTTGGAGCCACACTGGCAATTGGAAGGGTGACACCTTCTCCTTGTGCTCAATGTCAACACTGGCTAAATGCCTCTATTAAAGTGACCTGTAGGTAACTAACTGTTTTTCCATTTAGAACTCAAATAAAATGGAAGGTTTGTTTCCTTAACAATTTAGAACCTTGGTTTTAGATTTGGAATTTATTTGTAAAATAATTTTAAAGCAATCTTACAAAAGTGTTCAAATTTCGTGTTCTCTGGTTAATCAGAAGTTAATCATGACAGTTAAGCCAATACTTCCAAATTGGAAAAAAAAAACTAGATGAAACCCATAGAAACTCCTCATCCTGTGCCCTCACTGTATAAATGGGGAAACTGAGGCATGGGGGCTGTATAAGCTTGGTAAGTGTCCTGCACCATTAACTGGTGTCAGAAAATTAGAACTCTTTCCACCCTTCCTCCCGCTGCTGTGGAAGGACAGTCACACATCTTCCTGTGAATTGCTTTTGTGTTATGTGCACAGGTGAACATGGAATGTCTCTAGTTTTCTCTAGCAATCACGTTTTTGGAGTGCTCTGGCAGGTGGAGCCCAGTTGAACCCTGGCACTCTGTTCCTGCTGGTCCAGATGCCCACTTCCTTGAGCTAGCTTCCCGGAGTTCCCAGTTGAGCATCGTGGCAAACGTGCTTCTCTTTCTGCATCTGTGTCTCCTGTGACTCTGGTGCCAGAGGCTGGTCTTCTCCCTGATATTTTTCTCCTGCTCTGACTCCTGTGTCAGGGTAGAGCCTAAATGAGCTTCTGGAACCCTTCCAAAGCCTTGTGGGAAAGCCCTGGTGTGACCGGTGCCAAATGGGCCCGTGTGCAACTTGGACTGGGTCCAGAGATCTAAAGATGTCTGAATTCCTCTGAGCGAGCACATCTTTTAGTGGACATTTCCCAAAGCAACACTGGCCCCCGAGGATGACATTTCATTAGAACTTGGTTTCTTGGCAGTGTTCTCTGTAAATCTACAAGGAAGTTTACTTCAAAAATGAAAATCTGGAATGCATCTCACGTCATAAAATTGGAGTTGCAGAAAATTTCAAAGTGGCATGAGAAATAGAGGCCTCACATTTATTAATGGCACAGAACCTCGCTTCGTGGTCTGGTTGTTTATGACAGTGCCATGAATCCACCACCCTGCTTAGATGGAAATCGTCTGTCTCAAGGTGCACAGTAAAGACTGTCAGGTAATGCAAGAAGATATCTCACAGGGACCTCTGAGTTTCAACCCACACACCATTCTTAACTAGTATCAAAAAGTTCATACATTTATGCTTTTCATTTACAAAAATAAACACATAAAGCTTCCATTGTGCATAAACATACAAACATCCCATGGTCAGAATGTATAATGATTGACTCCATTAGTTTTACATGTTCCACCTCAAGGAACTTTAAAGAATAGTAACTGAGACAGTGCCGCCTGATGTCTCCACTAATGTGACCTGTAGGTCACTAATTGTTTTCCCATTTATAACTCAAGTGAGACAGGGGACTTCTTTTCTTAACAATTAAGTGCATTGGTCTCAGAGTTGGTATTTATTTGTGAAACCATTCAAGACAATTTTAGAAATTGCTCAAATTGCATGTCTTCTAGTTAATCAAGAGAACAAAGTTAAGCCAATACTTCCAAGTGAAAAAGAATGCTAATCAAGGAAAAACATGATTCAGGCCAACTGCCACTGGAATTGAGAGGTTCGAAGAGAATTGGTGTCACATGTTCACTGTCCTTCCAAGAGAGCTCATGCTGGGCTCCTGGACTCGCCCAGGGAGGCTCAGCAGAAAGGGAATCACAGACACACGCTCTCTTTCTTCCAGGTAGTCAGCCCCATTCAAGACTTAAATAGCTTCAATTCATCCAGTGTCCACATAGCACCCCTGCCAGCCCACTGGAACAGTCCGCTTAGTCCTAGAATTTCTCTCTGGGAACTTGGGAAAGGACTTGTGTGTGTGTGTGTGTGTGTGTGTGTGTGTGTGTGTGTGTGCTGGAAATTGAACTTAGGGATATTCTGCCTCTGAACTATACCCCTAGCCCTATTTTATTTTATTTTGTTTTATATTCATTTGGAAACAGAGTCCTGGTAAGTTGCTGAGGCTCTTGATAAGTTGTTGAGGCTGGCCTTGAACCTGTGAGCTTCCTATCTCAGCCTCCTAAGTACTGCAATTACAGGTGGCTTGGAGAAAGATCTTGGACTGAATCCAGTTCACTGACACAAGGATGCAAAAGTCTCAAAATTTTTCAAGTTTCTGGAGTATGTTTTGGATCAATGGGAAGCCAGCGGGTAGATGAGATGGTTTGGTGGCTACTATTCAAACCGTGTGCAAACACGGTGTGCAGCCATACAGAGGCCAGTGTTCAGAGTTGACAGGGCGTGCTCTCCTTTTCTCTTTGTTTATATCTTCTATTTTATTTTTTTAAATTTTTAGTGTTTTGATACGGAGGATTGAACCTAGGGACGATCTAATTCTGAGATACACCCCACACCATTTTAGTTTTTAGTTTGAACCAGGGTCTCGCTAAATTACCAAGGGCCGTTCTCGAACCTGTGATTCTCCTGCTTTAGCCTCCCAGCACTGGGATGACAGGTGTGAGAAGCTGTGCCTGGATCTATTTTATGTTTGAGGTTGTGATGTTGCTCCTTTATTATGAAGGGAAGGGTTTAGTGAGGCATCGGGGTATGGTGGGCATTTTAATACTGCAGAAGGAGTATGCAAGGAACAGGAGGACAAGGAACAGCAGACCACTCTCACCTGACAGTCTACCCGAGGCCACATCCCTGGTTCTGCTGACCCTCGGCATCCGTGTCAGTGAAACTGGACACACGGCACCTGTCTCACTATGCCATGAAGGACAGTGGAGAAGGACACAGTCCAAAATAAGTAGGTCAGTGGGACAGCACAGAGAACTCAGAAACAGACCCTCACAAACATGTCCGGGTGACTTTTAACAAAGGTGATTTGTCATTTGGTAGAAGTGTCTAAATAAATGGTACAGAGGCAACTGGGGATCTGTGAAAAGAAAACTAATCTTGATCTAAACTTTCACTATGATGTATCAATATAATGCACCAATAAAACTACACTTAAAATGAACTCAAAATATATGATGGGACATAGGCTTTGTGTTTCCATCACTGTGGCAAAACACTTGAGACAATTAACTTGTAAAGAGGAAAGGTTTACTTTGACTCACAGTTTTGGAGGCTTCAGTCCATGATGCGTTGGACTGAACTTAGAGCCTGATGCTTGGGGCCTGTGGTGAGGCAGAATATCATGGTTGAAATGCATACAGAGGAACTCGCTCATTTTATTACAGCCAGGAAGTGGGGGTGGGGGAGGCCAAGGTCCCAATATCCAATATCCAACTTGAGGGTGGGGCTGCAATAAGCTAATGTTTTTCCTCTAGGCCCTTCTTCTTAAAGGTTCCACCATCTCCCAGGAGAAGGCAGCAAAGCCTTCAATGCAGGGCTTATGGCGGACATTCAAGAGCCAACCTGAGCATGCTTCAGTAGAGCTTTGTGAGCATAAGTGCTCCAGAGAGACACAGGGTCAGCTGAAGACTCCTTGACTTGACAACAAAAGCATGATCCGTAAGAGGAGAAACCTGGACACTGGGCTTTGTCAAAAATGAAAATCTTCTCTTTTGTGCAAGACTGTTCAGAGAAAGAGAAACATGTTGTTTGCAGAAAATGGATGGAACTGGAGAATATTATGCTAAGTGAGATCAGCCAGAAAGTTAAGGGTCATGTGTTTTCTCTTCTATGTGGAAGCTAGAGAGAAAACAGGAAACCAAAGGAACTTTAGATGAATGGGGAGAGGGACCAGTAGGCTAGTGGAAGGGGATTGGGGGACGGAGGTGGGGGGGAGGATTGAGGTTGGAAACAGTTCAAATAATGCTATGACCATAAATGAAGGAATCGCTGCCAGTCTCACCAACGTGTACCGGGAGGTGGGCAGTGGGGTGATATCTGCAGGAATCACACCAAACACCATGTGATTTATGCTTGTTTGTCACTTTGATCCTCACTGTGGTGTTTAAATACAATGCCCCAATAAAAGTGAATTTTAAAAAGGATGAAGAAACTAGCTACATACTAGGAAGCAATATTTGCAAACCACATAACTGACCAAGACTTGTATCTACAATAGATAAAAAAAAAACTCCAAAGCTCACCTGTAAAAGAAAACGAGCAAATGAAAAAACAAAAATATCAAAAATATTTCACTGCAGAATGTATAGATGGCAAAGAAGCACATGAAAATAGGCTCAACATCAGTAGTCATTAGGGAAATGCAAATTATGAAGCATGTGATGGGATCAGAATTTAAAAGTGGCAGCATCAAGCTGGATGTGGTGGCACACTCCTATAACCCCAGTACTTGGGAGGCTACCACAGGTTTGAGGCCAGGGTGAGCAATTTAGTGAGACCCTCAGCAACCTAGTGAGACCCCATTTCAAACTAAAAGAATAAAGAGGGCTGGGGTATATCTGAGGTAGACTGCTACTGAGTTTAATCCTTAGTACTCTCTGCCTCCACCCCCCAAAAAAATGTCCACATCAAGTGCTGATGATGGTGTGCTAAGCCAGTCACTTGCACACTCTGGAGGGAACAGAGAACAGGAGAAACCAATGACACTGCCACCCTGGAGAGAGGATGTGATTTTCTTTCTTTCTTTTTTTTTTAGTTTATGTTTTCTATTTTACTTTTTTTACAAAATTTTTATTGAACATATTTGGTTTACATTTAAGCTATGCTTGGTGCCCTCTCCCTCCCTGCCCCCATTTTCCCTTCATCCATCCCTCCCTCCAATTATTTTCCAGGGTAACCATGCCACATTCATAATTTTACACATATTCGAATGTAGATCCTCATTAAACAAGTTCAGCATTCCTCCTCTCCTATCCTTCCATTCAAACTTTGCTGGCATTTCCCCTCCATTATCTGGATTTTCTTTTAAAAATATATCCCAAATAAATTGAAATAGGTTCACACAAAACCTGTCTGTGAATAATCTCAGAAACTTTGTAAAGAATAGCCCCAAACTCAAAACAACCTAAATATCCTTCAATTGCTGAATGGTTAGGAAAAACCATACCTAGAATTCTACCCAGAACTAGAAAGTAATAAACTATTGGTAGATGCAACAGATTTGGATGGAACTTAAATGAAAAAAAAGTCATTTCCAAAGTGTGCACACTGTATGATCCTAGTCAGATAGAATTTCGAAATTACAGTATTTTATTGATAGACATCATATTCATAGGTGTTGAGTGCTGGGGTGACGGCACTTTGTGATATGACCATGAATGACAGCGGCAAGGATTCTCATGATGAAACTGTTCATTTTCATACCTGCAGTGTTGGCCACACACATGGACACGGGAGATAAGACTGCACAGAACTAACCCACATGTGCACACACAGACACGGTGCACGTCACACCAATGCATTCTGAACATAGCTTCTATCAATGCTACTTTCCCAGTTGTGACATTCTACTGTGATTATGTGAGATTTATTATTGGGAGAAACTGGTTGAAGGATCCGCAGGATCTCTGTGTTATTTTTTACAGTTGGCCCATCCATCACCTCAAACATTTATCATTTATTCGAAATGTGACAAAGTCCTCTCCCATAGCTGTTTTGAAATATCTGAGAATCTACAACTATATTTAAAGATTTTTTTAAAGTAAGTGGGAAAGAAAATAAAGAAAGAGTAAGTTAGACCTCGAGCTATGGAGCAAAAGAGACAATAAAACATGCAAGATGGAGGAACCAGCCAAACAACGGCCGCATAGAGAGAAAACTGAAAACACACTTGGCAGCTGATGCACTTGAGGACACGCTCCAGGAAAACAAGCAACCAGAAATGAGGGAGAAAAGAGATGCTGAAAATGGGGTGCGGCCTCAGAGAGCTTGCAAATAAAAGTCTTGGGATGACAGCTTTGCAGCTTACCAAGAGAACAACCTTTCCGATTGTGCCAGCAAATCAGAAAACTCCAGAAAGACGTGTCTGGGGGAAATAGAGTGTTCCATGCTTTAAACAGTGCAGTCAAAGCCTTGGATGAATCTGAAGATGTGCTGGAGGCGTATTATTCTTCTGATGAAGGAAACAAGAAGGACAATTAAAAATGCCAAGAAAAACAAGTCTGAAAACAGTATTCCAAATACAAGAAAAGCCAAATACTCCATTTCTGAAGCAACTGAGGCAGAATAAGAAAATGACACATTTTATTTCAGTGCTATAAACACTGGCCATCCAGGATTAGATCATGAGGACATAAAAGCTTATAATTCTAGCAGACCACTTTACCGTGAAATGGACAATATTTTCAGTCATAACAATGTTAATACCATTGCTTAACATTTAAACCTTTGAATTCAAGCATAGACAAAGTATAGAAAACAGAATTATGGTTGCAAAACACATGGAGATTGTCAAATGTGGAGCATACGACCCTGAAACCCCACTAAATTGTTATAGTTGTTTAGAGAAAGTAAAACCAGTATGGAGGGGGGAGAGGTGCCTGTGTATGTTCACTGCAGCCTCGTGCACAATAGCCAAGAAATGTCTACCAGTGGATAAATGGGTAAAGAAAATGTGGTGCACGAATACAATGGAATACTATGCAGCTGCAAAGAGGTGAAATTATATTATTAGCAGCTACATAGACTACTGAGAGGTTAAATAAAATATACTAGGCACAGAAAGACAAACACTGCATGTTATCCATGACATAAAGAATCTATAAAAATCCATCTCATAGATGTCAAGAGTAGAATGGTGGTGACCAGAAGCTGAGGAGGAGGAGAGTGATTAGGTGGAAATAGTTGGCCAACAGGTAAAGGAACAGTTGGATAGAAAGAAAAAGGTCTAGAGTGGAGTGACTATACTTAATCATTCATCATGTATTTCAAAATAGCTACACAAGAGTATTTTGAGTGTCACACCACAAAGAAATGATAAATGTTGGAGGTGAGGGATAGGCTAATTACTACCATTAGATCATTCCACAAAGCATTCAAATGTTGAAACAACACTGTGCCCCATAAATTTATATAATCATTATGTGTCAATTAAAGGCAAAATGAAGTTCCATCATCGTGAGAGAATTATGCTGAGATCAGCCAGTCTCAACAAGTCATTCACTACCAACCTTTCTAACATGTCTGGGAAGGGAGAAGGGGGAGCTGTTGGGGGTCATAGAAGGAAACTGCTGAGTGATATAGCACGTATGTTTGTATCACACTGAATCTCACTATGATGTATAATTACGTTGCACCAATAAAAGTATTTTTAAAAAGTCAAGGTTTCAATGTGTTCTCACATATGTGAAAGCTTTAGAGAGAAGATAGGAAGGAAAAAGGACTTTAAACGAATGAGAAGAGAAACTAGTAGAATAGTGGAAAGGGAGATGGGGGAGGGAAGGAGGACTGAGGGGAGAGTGGGTATGATGCCGTGTCCATATCCGGAGGTATTACTACCAATTTCACTGGTGCGTACGTATGGGGAAGGAGGGGAGGCGATGGAAGGCGTAAGGAAACACACCATGTGCTGTGTGCATGAACGTTTGTGTCACTCTGAACCCCACTAGGATGTATAATTACAATGCACCAGCGAAATTATTTTAAAATAAAACAGAGTAAAAAAAATAACAAATAAGAAAACTGACAAAAGGCAAAAAGCAGAAATGAGAGAGAGAAAATTACTTTGGTCTTTTATCAGGAAAGCCGAGTAAATGCATGGAATAGAAGTATACACATCATTGATACCATAGGCCGATGCAGAGGTGCACATAAATAAATGGGGTCCAGTCTGTCCTCTGCAGCCAGCTGGGTTCAAGTCCCAGCTCTGGCCTGTGCTGGCTTCCTAGTCTTCAACAAATTTGTTAGACTCCCACAGGCTTTCTCTTCCTCTTATATAAGAAACTGATAGCCACAGTGCCTCTACCCCAAGTCCGTTCTCAAATATGACATGAATCCATGTTGGTAAAGAACTCACTCCTGGCAATAGCAAGCCCCACATCAGTGTTGGGCAAATAAATCAGGACATTGTGGAGACCTGGGAGGAAACCCATGAGTGTGGTGCCCAGAGAGCTGTGTTGGCACGTCTACCTGCACATGAGCCGGGTACCTGAGAAGGAGTGGAAATACTGTATGTTCTCAGATTTATGAGGAGGTGCATTAAAACAGAGGAAATTAAAGAGGACTGTCTAGGAGCAAGGCTACACATGGAGGCAAATAAGGTGTGAGACACACATACACACACAGACACGTGCACACACACACACGTTGCCAAGCACAAGTCCAAAGTAAGGCTCAGTAGACTTAACCTGTAAAGGATAAAGGACTACAAATCTTTTAAGGTTACAGACATTTTTTGACTTCTGTAAACAGCAGGAGGAAGAGCAAGCAGAGATGCCCTTGCCCAGAGGGACACCCAGAGGAAAGTAACCAGTCCCTGTGATAGGAAACAGCTCAGAACACAGCATAGACCTCTTGTTAAACTGCAGCTGGAGCCATGCAGGGATGAGGGCCCGGGCCTCAGTCATGAGAACCCAGAACCGGGAGGAGATGAACAACAGTCCATCATGAGAGTTTCCTGGGAAGATAGAGAGGGGAGAGGGAGGTGGGCTCACGGCAGCTTCCCACAACGCTGCTGTGTGCTGGAGCCTTCAGAAGATGCCCCACCAAGGTTTGGACCAGATCCTTAAACCCGTGCAGGACCCACGTGAACAGGGACACATGACAGGAAGGCTGTCATGCCACACTATGCATGTACGTGCATGTGCAATTCGTGGAAATGCACACATGCACATGAACATCATTCAGGCTGGAAACATTTTACCCTTGTGGAAGTCTTCTCCACATTAGTCTGTCTGCTTTGGGTACAGGATAGTATCATATATAGAATAGAAGAAAAGCATACTGGTATATATTGTATGCAGAGGAGAAGACATGAGCCCCTCAGGTAGGCGGAGACAATAGGTGACTTGTTGCAGGCAGGGAGAACAGGGCTGGCCAGTGTTTGAGACAGTTTCATCCTTACACGTGGACCAACCAGAAGACGGAGCTCAGCTGAGTCCCCAGCCACTGTTCAGAAGCATAGTCTTCGGGGTGTGGGGTTGCAAACAAGAATAATGGCCCGGCCAAAATCTAAAATGAAATGAGGGATGAAAATGATGGAGTCACTCAGGTTCAGCCAGAGTTCCAGTTCCTCCTCAAAAGGGCCGCTGGAAATGACCACCAGGAGGGCGCAGGGTCAGCAGGGGCCTGCTGATGAGCGTCCATTACTCCAAGCTCTCCACATAAAACCATTTACCCTGTGTATTTTAAGGACATGGCTCTTTTGTTTGTTTGTTTTTGTGGTTTGTTGGTACTGCAGATTGAACCCAAAGACATCCTACCTTTGAGCTACATCTCCAACCTTTTTTATTTATTTATATATTTTAATTTTGAAACAGAATCTCACTAAGTTGCTGACGTGCTCACCGATTTCCAGAGGCTGTCGGCGAAACTTTGATCCTCCTGTTTCAGCCTTCCTTGTACTGGGATTGCAGGTGTGTGCCACCAAGCCAGGCAAGAACATGGCCTCAATATCCTATGGTTTCTCAGCCCCATAGACTTGGTGTGTGTGTGTGTGTGTGTGTGTGTGTGTGTGTGTGTGTGTGTTTTGCATATTATTTGTTCACAATGTGACTTCAGACATAGAATATCATTCGCCTGGTCCTCCCATCAGAATGGACGGGGGCTCTGGATGGTGCATGTCTAGCAGTCAGCATATCCCTGGGATGTATATTCAGTATGCTATCACAGACTAACCAACAGGCCAGCTCTTGTGATTAAATGCATGCTGGAGCCAGAGTCACCGGGGCCATTTAGACTCTCCAAGCTCATTAAGAAGGTGCAACAGGAACTTTCTGTAGGATCCTGCCAAGCTGGCACAGGACAAGAGGAGCTTGTCGAAGGCAGATGCCCCAGACCCTTAGATGCTGTTCTTTGGGCATCAGGAGACGGTATTAGAGAAGCGAGAACTTTCACTCCAGTCATGTAAAGCAAAGAGCAGCAGCAGCAGCCCATCAGCAAGTCAGCAGGCTCGGGAGGGATGAAACGTTGTTCACTTCACAACATAAACAACCACGGCCATGGCTGGGGAGATTGTATACACAATGAGTAAAGTCTCCCCCTCCATGAAGCAGTCACCTGTTGTCTGCTGCCAAAACCAATAAACCACCTCCTTGGCTGAAACACCCAGACATTTCCTTTGACAGCAGCAGCTTTCAACCCCAATTGCAGGGCCAAGTTGCATGAAATATGTAACATCAGCCCTAGATTTGGAGAAGAGTGATGTTGTCTGCCAGCCGCTACAAACATTCCCGCGCTCTTGTAGGCAAAAGTCAATAGTCCTTGGAAAGCCCATTAGAAATGAACAGTTTCTCTGTGACTCTGAAACCTGTAGATAGCTTTGGTTTAAAAGATGTAGGTAATGTGATAAAGCCATGAAGTAAACCTTTCTTCTCTCCACTGCTGCTATTTTCAGATGTGTGTATACATAGGCACAGGCCATCTCATCTTTAAATTGTGTGCTGAGCAGGACATGGTGGTATACCCCTGTAGTTTCAGTACTTGGGATGCTGAGATAGGAGGATCATAGGTGTGAGGCCAGCTTCAGCAATTTAGCAAGACTCTGTTTCAAAATTTTTTTTTAAAAAAAAGGAAAAGAAAAAAGTGCTGACCCTAGCACAGTAGTTCACACCTATAATCCCAGTAATTGGGAGGCTGAGACAAGAGGATTGTGGATTCATGGCCAGTATATGGTAACTTTGGTATAGTCTGAGGTAGAATGCACCTGGATTGAATCCTCAGCACTAAAAATAAATAAATAAATAAATAAATAAATAAATAAATAAACAAACTCAAAACTTCTTTGCCTATAGTTCTAGTTCTTGGGAGGTTTAGAGAGGAGGTAAATGGCCAGTGTGCAGTAATTTAGCTAGACTCTGTTTCGAAATAAAATTGGTCTGGGATGTAGCTCAGAAGTAGTATGCCTCTGGTTCAATTCCCAGTACCACAAAATAAAATAAAATGAACTACATGGTGTGCTGGAAAAGGTACTAAGTCTCACAGGGTCTGCCTGCTGACGAGGGTGAGGCCCAATGCCCACCCTTCTCTCTCTTCGCATGGTTCTTCCCCCTGACACTGAAAACATCGGTACTTTATAGACTGTGCATGGCTCACAGTTCATACCACATTCCCCAGACTCTCTCAGGAATCTTCCTACACAAATCTGACAAATTTCTCCATCCATCATCTGTGGGTAGAGCAGGTCCATGCTTCAGCAGTTAGACTTCCCGATTCGGATCAAGTATAAACCCTCCTAGTAATTTCAAGCATCCACCAGCATGGCGTTGTCCTGAACAGCTCCATCACCACTAGGACCCCGTATACCACCTGCTCCCTCCTCCCTCCATGACACCTACAAACCATGGATTTGCTCCCCTTTTTTATAACACTGTATACGCAAAATCAAACTTCATGTAAACTTTTATTAATAAAAGCTTTATTAAGATATAACTTAAAAAACACACAGTTTAACCTTTTAAATGTACAATTTAGTGGTCCTCGGTATATTCGTGCACATCCACCACCACTGTCTGATGTCAAAATATTAGAAACTATGTGTTGATGAGCAGTTACTCTCCATTCCATCCCTGCCCACCTCGCCTGTCGCGGGACTGGCTGGTGAATGGTAGGGATGCTACGTCATAGGAGGGAGAACAGTCTATTATCTGTGCTACACAGGAAGCTGTGCAGTGTGGTCTGAAGGTAAACATAAGTGAGCCGAAGATGCTCATTGAAAACTACAGCAACCACTGTAAAATAGAGTGGAAGTATAAGTCAGATGCTGAGACGGTATAAAGTAGAATTATATAAAATGCACAATTCAGTCCAGACAAGGAAGGACAATTAGGGGGGAAAACCCCAAAGAACAAATACAATGAATAGCTAAGATTGCCAGAACCAAACGGAATCACTCGTGTCAACCCTAAGGGAAAGTGAGTAAACGAAGCCAGGAGAGGGCAAAGGCAGACACAGCTGTAAAGGAATGTGCAATCTTCTGGTTGTAACTATTGGGAGAGATCATCAGAACCAGGTGTGTGCACAAGGTCGCCAGGACCTTATACAGAAGAACTTTTGTGAGGATACCCACCCAGAAAGCACCTGCTCAGCTCGGACTGACCCTGTCTTGCTGTTAGTCACTGTGACTGAGGATGGCATTGCACAGTGTCCGACACGATACCCCTCGCTTCCTTCTTTGCAAATCTTCCCTTTCTATGCCTTTTTGAGCATACCTGCAGCCTCCTCTGGCATGAAGATTCCCATGACAACACTCCGCTCAATACCAGTATTCTCTGGAGATTCTCTTTCTGTTTGATTTTTTTAATTGAGGTTGACAATATTAACCCCTATAGTTCAAATGAGCACATTGTCTGCAGAGAGAACATGATACACACACACACACACACACACACACACACACACACTCTGCAGGTCTCACATTTCATAGCGTTTTAGAAATAAGTAGACACACAGAAAAGGTAATCTAACCAAAAACCCTCTGCTGGGAAGCAGCGCGAGTGAAACACAGATGGGTCCACTTAACTTCTACCACCACCACAGAATACATCCACTATCAAGACTCCACGGAGAAAGCGGAGGTGAGGATCTGCTGCATGAGAGCGAGAGTCAGACAAAAAACTCCAAGAGCGGCACTGGAGGGGCTGGGAGAGAGGGGCCCTGGTCTGTTGGTGGTGTGTAAGTCTGCTTGGACTATTTTGTTATATTGTTTTATCTTGTTCTGTTTGATACTGCACTCAGGTGTCTTCTACCTCTGAGCTATATGCCCAGCCCTTTATTTTTTAACTTAGAAACAGGGTCTCACTAAGTTGATGTGGTTCTGGCTAAGTTGCTAAGGCTGGCCTTGAGCCTGCAATCCTCTTCTCTCGGCCTCCCAAGTATTGGGATGCCAGGTGAGCTTGGACTTTTCGCAGGCACTGTGGTGCGATCGCACCTCCTGCAGGCACTAGGCAAGTCAGTCCAAGTGGCCTGATCTGTTGCTCTGGCTTAGCACTGACCACAAAACCTGGTTTTCTCCGAGACCAAGCTGTCAATCCAATGTCCACCTGCCATCAGGTCTCCTTTTGGGCTGTTTTTGTGTCAAACAGCCTCAACCTCTCCCAGATTCTCTGTGTGCACACGCCCCATGCCCATGGCCAATGGTAGCCCTATCTCAGCCTTGGTTCCCAGGACCTCAGCATGGCTTAAAAATGGCCCAACCTCCCCACGGGACAATTTTGTACAAATGTCCACTCAGTGCGTTTACAAAAGAAGAGTCACAGCTCCTTCATCTCCTGTTATTACATTGTATCTTGGACAGATGCAGCAATAATATGTAGCTTTTGTGATATCATACCATGTAGCTCTAAAGATACAATTCCCCAGTATTGCCACTTCTCTTGGACAGCTGCAGAAATAATATGAGGGTCTTCACCTCAGAGCAGAGGACACAGGCGAGTGGCTGGGAGCCCAGCCTGGGGTGGACAATCTCCAACAGGTGCAGATGGGGCTCCTCTTATCTCCTCTGTGGCTGCTCTCTGGCTCATCTAAAAATATCTTTCTTCCCTGACAGAAGCATTCTGCTTTGAATTACTCTTCACGACCAAAGTAGGGCCTGCTGAGACTAGAATCAAGCCTCCCCTGGGATCCTATTTCATCTGGGGCCAGGTCTAATCCATGACACCACTGCTAGATGCTCCAGTGCAGTGGGGGGTCTATGTCCGAGGCCTGGGTTCATGACCCTTCTAGGTCTGGCCCCGAAGGGGCTCCAGTGACTGCCTGGGGAGGGCACAGCAGAACCCGTGTCCGCCCTATCTCCCCTAAGCCTGAGCTAACAGAGGCCGTGTGCCCTGTAAAGGTGGGCTGGAGAATGCTACTGAGTTTTCAGCACTGGACAAGGCGTTGTGAGATACACACCAAGTAGCAAAACTATATACAAACTGAAGAAATATGCAAAAAGGGCTTACCTCCGGATGGGGAGAGGGATGCAATGGCACAGCGGGGCTTCTCAAGTCTGGTGTTAAATCAAACTTTTGAGACCAAGTGAGTTCCAAAATCAAAGCCTTTGTTAAGCTGTTTCAGATGCTATCCAAAAATAAAGGCACTGGTCTTGGGAATTCTCTAAAACACCAGAAGCAAGGCCGGAGAGTAATTGGAAAAATGTCTGCAGAACCTAAGAGTCAGGTGTTTTGTAGTGAAATATTATGGAGAAGAAACATAAATCACTTACATGAACCTACGTGTGCTGTGGTTGAGGGGGTAGGCCGAGCTCTGCCCAGCCTGCACAGCCCGGCATAGGAGGATGTGCACAGGGAGAAGCTCCCCTCATGGCTGGCGGCTCTACAAGAGGATGTCCCCTCCCATGGCAGATCTTCAACATACAAGAATGGAAAGTAGAGTAAAAATTTTTATTTTTTTTTGTTGATTTATCTTGAAGTGTTGGTTGGCATAAAACTCCTCTTATTTATTCCTTTCCTCCATCCTCTGGCCTATAACTTAACTGAGGACATCTCCAATATTTGTCGGCAGACATGTACCACATAAGAAGATTTCAGTCAATGAAAGACTGCATGTAGGATGATATCTCACAATATTATAATGGAGCAGAAAAATTCTTACCACCTGGGGCCATAATGCCTGGTGTGACTCCTCCTATACAGCACTGCTCATGTGTTTGTGGTGACGTCATGGCTGGTGTGACTCCTCCTGCATCACACTGCACACGCGTGCATGGTGACATCATGGCTGGTGTGACTCTTACTGCACAGCAGTGCTCACATGTGTGTGCTGATAGCATAGCTGGTGTGACTCCTACTGCACCGCACCGTTCACATGTTTATGGTGGTCTGGGTGTAAACAAACCCTCAGATCTGCCAGTCCCAGGGTGAATAGCAATGTAACAGTTGAGTGTTGAGATAAGCAACTGTGTGGCTGATTTTTGTGTCTTCTGTGCTTTTCTTTTTGTTATTTCGGAGTATACTCTTTTATTTGTGAAAAGACACGCTTATTGTAAAATACTATGTCCCATACTTTTTCCATTTATTTGGTCTCTTGATGACATCAAGAGGCCACATCCAACATTGATCCCTCTATGGTGTTCACAACCACCAAATTACCTAATGACACATTACTTAAAAGGCATTTCTGTCATTATGTGATGAATGACTCATACTAAGAATGTTGTTTCCTAAGTGTTAGGTTGGTGAGTTTTGTGTTCTCCCCTCCTCCCCTCCCTCCATATCCCTTTTCTCATCCCTCCTTCTCTTCGCTCTCTACCCCTCTCTTCCTCTCCTCCTCTTTCTTTTTGGTACTGGGTGTTGAACCCACAGGCATGAAAGTGAGATTCACAGTGACACATTTGCATATGTACAGGACATCTCTTGGTGTGTTCCCTCCTACCCCATCCTGTGATCCCCCTCTCCCCATACACACTAGCTAGGTCATCGGTGATCGCTAGATATATAGGTATAACATTATTTCGACTTTATTCTTTCTCAAGCCTCCTTTCTCTTTCCCTTCTCCCTCCCTAATCCCCCCCCCACTGTTCTGGTCTTATTCCATTTATCAAGAAGCCCCTTTTCCATCTTTGCTCTAACATCCATAGCATTCTTACCCACGTCGTGCTGCCTCAGTGGACGATGCCCTGATGCTTTTATTTTCAAAATTACCAGGGCTTGGAGTCTACATGTGAAGCTGACTTTAACAAAAAGGGCTACAGGAGAGAGAAACGCACTGGCTAACTTAAACTTGACATTAACATTTATAAACTTAAACATTTATCTGCTGTTGAAAGTCTTGCAGATATTTCCACCATTGGGAACCTTCGGTGGCTGCCTCTTCTCACAAGCCTCAACCCAGACCGTATTGAGGCTCTAGGCACTGCATCTGGCCTCCTGAGACATTCTTTTTAATAAGAGTCATGGAACAAACAGTCTAATCTCTGTACCTGGAACTGTATTGAACTGAAGCCCTCCAGGGTTTTACTGGGATTCTTCACAGCAGCCAATCACAGTTGGCATCTTTGATTATAGACATCCCTGAAATAGACTGAGTTTCATTGAAACTAGGACTTATTGAGCTGGGCATGGTGGGGCACACTTGTAATCCCAGCATTTGGGAGGCTGAGACAGTAGGACTGCGCAGGTTCGAAGCCAGCCTCAGCTACTTAGTGAGGCCCTTTGCGACTCAGTGAGACCCTGTTTCAAAATAAAGAATAAAAAATAGGGCTGGGAATGTCGCTCAGAGGTAGAATGCCTCCCAGTACTGCAAGAGGAAGAAAGAAAGAAAGAAAGAAAGAAAGAAAGAAAGAAAGAAAGAAAGAAAGAAAGAAAGGAGAGGAGAGAAAAGATGAAAAAAGAAACTGGGACTTATTCTTTTAGTTTGCCACTTTATAATCAGAAGTTTGCTCAATCCTCTGTACAGATCATAGCTCTGTGAATTCGGGGATAATAAAGGAGTAAATGGCCAGTGATCCTTATTTTAATAATTAAAAATATTCACTGAAATATATGCAGTCTATCCCTGGGAAAGAATCTGCTGTTGGCTATTAAGAGACACTTTCCTTCCCACATATATTTTTGGTTGAGGAATGCAGTATATTTATTTTGAGAATGGTGGATTTGGGTAATGATGGTCTGAAGTTTTCTGAATTTGTTCTACAGCTCTGATTGAAAGAAGAAATCAGTCCTTTGTAATTCATCTTGCACTGGATTGTAAACAGAAGGAGAATCTATACACTAGAGCCGTGGGCCTGGGAAAATACTAGAACACAGATTCTCCCTGGAGTCTTATCAAGTACGTGCCTCGTTAACAATTTGAGACTAGTAAATAGCTAACACCATAATAAAAAGATATTTTCTGGATGTTCAATATGCATTTTATCATAACTTTAGAACATATTTATGTTTAAGTTAACTACTTGGTAAATAGTAGACAACAGTTCATCCCAAAACAGGTTTCTTTCTTTTGTTATGATCATAAAGTTAACATATTCTTATTTTGAAAAAAGCCAAAGAATATATTATTTGTAATTACATTATCCAGGGAGATCAATTGGCTTTATGTGTTTTTATTCTGTATTCTTCCTACTATTTTATATCCTACTATTTTTATACTCAATCTTTTATTGCATATATTGTACTTAAGGGCTATTGAATATTTTATCACCTGTTTACTATAATATTCTACCATACATTTTATTTATTTCACACTATTACCCTTAGGTTAATATTATTTCACTGTTATAAATTATATACTAAAAAGTGCCCTTACCTCCAGCCGTGGTGGTGCACACCTGTGATCCAAGTATGCAGGAGACTGAGACAGGAGGATCACAGGTTTGAGGCCAGCCTCAACAACTTAGCGAGACCTTATTTCAAAAGAAAAGTTAAATGGGTCTGGGGGTATAGCTTGGAGGTATAAAGCCTCTGGGTTCAATCCTCAGTACTACAAAAAATAGTACTCTTACCAATATATTCTTTTCTCTCTCCTCTCTCTCTCCACTTTATCCAATTATCTCTTATACTAAATTGTTTGGCCTAAAACTTTCTCTGTACACAGTGAACTATAACCTAATTTGATGTATAGACAGACTGTACCCTACTCCTGTGTGAACAGAAGCCTCAGCCAGTCACAAGCAGCTGACTGTCAAGACCTCCTCACGTAAGACAGATGCAGGAGTGAGCAGCAGTGCTGTCTCTCTGCCCACATTATCTCTGCACGTCACATCCTCTCCTCTGGCTGTAAACAGCTCCTGGCCATATGGGGAGCAAGACATTCAGAACCATTTTTGGTCTGGAGAGCTGCTCATTTCAAGAGTAACCAGTCAAGGCAGTTAGGATCTGCAAAATGAGATCTGTTGTAATTTTGTCTTTTCATGCATCTGTTTCTATAGCAATGATCTCTCTTTGAAATAGAATTACTGAGGCGTGGTAGCGGATACTGGTAATCCCAGGATTCGGGAGGCGGAGACCAGAGGATCATTGTTCGCAGACAGCCTCAGAGCCTTTCACAACTCAGTGAGACCCTTTTTAAAAATAAAGAAAAAAAAAAAAAAAACAGGGCTGAGGGTGTAGCTTGGAGGTACAATGCCCCTGGATTCCATCCCCAGTACCAAAAAATAGAAATACTAGATTAAAAGGTGAATAGTTTTAAAACTCATTATGACAATTTGCATTGAAAAAATGGTCACGTTAATTAAAATTTATAAGTCTGTCTCCTCATGTAAAATCTCAGATGATATGATATAAAAAAGTTATCATTTGTACTTTGAACTTCTGCTTTTTAGCTTACTATGTATTTTCTTTTTCTGAATTATACTGTCTATGTTTTTTCTCATTTGTTAAAATTCTATTATTTCATTGAATTTTATAATCCCTTTCTACTTTAAGAATATTACTTTCCGTATTCTTGTTTCTTAATATATCATTTGCAGTTTTAATTTTGTACATTTTCAAAGTGTATTGATCAAATTCTGTTTTTATTTTTTCCTCTACAATTTTTATTTTCCATTTAGAAAATCATTTCCTTTCTGAGATTAGATTAATAGTCAACATATTAATAGTCAGCATATATTAATAGTTAACATCCCAGTGTCATAACACTTAAGTCAAACTGAAAGCTTCTTTTAGAAGCAAGGGTTGGGGAATTGTGCACACATAATCTTTTTTTTAAAAAATCAAATATATTTTAAAATCAAATGTAAAGAGTTATAATGAAAAAAAATTTCAATTTGACACATCTCCTCCCAATGCTACTTACAAAAGAAAAAAACTTTTATGTGTTTGTGTTTTTAGATCTTTTGAAAGGTTTTTTTTCCTAAATAATATGCTTCATACTGTCATTGGTTTGATCATCTTAAACAATATTAATTAATTCCCTGCTATTTTGAGTGAGGGTTTCTGCTCATTTGAACCATGTCCAGTACACTCACTTCTTGCAAGTCCGCTGAGATGAGCAGGATCGGTTCCAGTGCCGGTCACTTGCAGTATTTCAGATGCTGGAAGCATAAAAGTCCATCATGTTCCCATTAATCATGTAGCGTGTCCTATGACTTGCTTTCCGAGAAAAGTGCATTTTAATTCCTCTGCCCCATCTTCTTTACTCCCCATCTTCTTTACTCCACCTGATATTTTGGGGCTCAAAAGAAGAATACAAATGGGGCCGTATCTACCGCAAGTCTAAATATTTATGTTACACACAAAGCCCAAAAGTTGCTAAATAAAATGTTTTATTTTTTTGACTTTGACAAACATCCCTTTCTAAGAAGTAGAAACGCTTGAGTTGAACTTAGATTTCTCTGGCCGTGTATATCTAGATGGAATCAAGCTGTGTCTATAAATAAGACACAGATCTTCCTCTAATGTAACTTATTGTAGTTGAATCTGATTGAAACATTATGCGAGGTCTACGTGTACAGAAGCCAGACAAAGCTGGGGGTGGAGCTGGCATGTGCCACGTCCTGGGTTCTGTCCCCAGTACTGCAAAATAAAAAAAAAGAAAGAAAGAAATGGCACATAGCACCCCATAACTATGTATACTATTTATGTTTTATGCATCTGTTCAACTTTTAAAATCTAGATATAAAGCAGTTTGGGTAAGGCAAACTCACATGTGATTCTTCCAACCAGAGTCAAAGCTTATTCAGGGAGCACAGGCGCAATGCTGAGTGAACACTGACTCCTCTAATAAAAGATTTAGGAGTCACAGACACTCTGAGAGAAGTCAAGGTACACCTGTACATACAAGACCAGGCATGCCTCGGTGTCGTTTTCAGAGTACCAACACATCTAGACGTGTTCCAGGATGAATTCAAGTGGATGTTCTCTTCCTTCACTCTCAGAAGATTGGTTCCAGAAACACCGCAGGCATTCCAATATCTGCGAATGCTCAAGTCTCTTCTATAAAATGCCACAGTATTTGCACAGAACCGCTGCACATCCTCCTGTGCACTTTGATATTTTGAACCCAAGGGCAATCTATCTCCAAGGTACATCCCCAGCTCATTTCATATTTTATTTTGAAAACAGGGTCTCCCTAAGTTGCCAAGGCTGGCCTGGAACCTGCATTCCCCCTGTCTCAGCCACCTAAGTACTGGGATTACAGGCCTGGCCCACCGTGTACTCCTGTATACTTAAAACTATCTCTAGATCACTTATAATAAAATTTAAATGCTATGTAAATAGCTTTTTATAGTATAATGCGTATGAAATAATGATAAGAAAAAGTCTGAACACATTCAGTACATACAATTTTTTTTCAAATATTTTGAGCTGTCATTGGCCTTCGGTCAGGTCCAAATCTGCAGAGTCCGAGAATACAATGGGCTGATTGTACATCTCCAAAGAAAGGTTCACGGAGGATTTAGAGGAGATGAATGTAGTATTAGTGCAATTAAAGAACTTTAGACTCACAAACACTTCTCAAATGTAAGGGTTATATCTGGACAAAACAGTGTGTATTAATAAAACCTCTGATTCTTCTCAGGTAACATTCAGTAGAAAGTTTAAACCAACTATGATGGCTAAGCTTTATTGAGAATTCACCATATCCCGAGACATTTGACTTCAGTCTTATTTTAATTCTCCCCTAATGTTTAGAGATAGGAACTAATTTTATCTCCTCTTTATGCATTTTGGGAGTCAGACTCGGTGGAGTTCAGTAAATGTCAATAATGAAGCCGCAGCTGTAATCCAGACAGTCTGATTGTCGGGCCTTCTCTCCTTACCACAGTGTCATCTGCTATTCCTCTATTTGTTGTTACAACTTAATATTTTGGCTCCAAGTTATTTTCATTAAGCTACTGTTTGTATGTGAGGTACTCTCTTTTACATTCCTGATTTTGAAAGTATGATTACTACTAATCTGCTTTTATAAAGAGGATTTTTAAAAATTTATTTAAATTTTAGCTGGCTCTATGTTGCTTGATTTCATTATTTTGACTCCTGACTCATCTTGAATGAGTTTCATAAAGAAGCCGTGGGCTCTATGTTTTCCGAATAACCATGGACTTGAAATACCTGTTGGTCATTATTGTACATGAACATCTTGACCATGTATTGCAGTCTGAATCAAAATATCTCCTGAAAGCACTGTCCATAACTAATTTTGTCTTAAATTTACTAGTGTAGAGGAACAGTCTGAATATTCTGTGATTTTTATTCTTATTGTTGTTTCTTTCAGAGGGACCCATTTTAATTTCTGGATACAAGTTGGATTTTTTTTTTAGCACTAAAGTTGAAATTCAGGGCTTTTTCTGCCCATGAATTTTATTTTTATTTTTAAAGTATAAAAATTTTATTTTTATACTTTTATTGGCACATTGTAATTATACATACTAATATAGTGAGATTCAATGTGAAATGAACGCACGTGCGCACAGTATTTGCTGTGTTTCCCTCTGCACCCACCTGCTCCTCTCCTCCCTCGCTGCACATGTTAGCGGGATTGGTAGGGATGCCTTCCTGTACAGACATGACATTATTTGAACTGCTACCTTCCTCCAGCCTCGTTTCCCCTGCCCCAGCCTCCTTCCTCCATTCTGCTGGTCCGACTCCTTGTTTTTGTCCTTTGTTTTCTCTTTTATGTGGAAAGGCAGAGGGAACTGGGACTTTGTGCGTATAGGCAAGCGCCATGCTACTGAGACACACCCTAGCCTGCAAGTGGTATTTTAAATTTAATTTCACATGCACAATTTTGGTTTTATCAATTCAATTTTGCCTAAGAGGTAGTTCTACTTTTCAGTAAGAAATGATCATTTGTTTATTGCTTTTATTTTATTCTATTTCATTGTGGTGCTGAGAATGAACCCAGGGACATTCTAGCCTTAAGCTACATTCCCAGCCTTTAAAATGAATGTTTTTTTTTTTTTTTAACAGGAGCTTTCTAAGTTACCAAAGTTCTCTCTAAATTACTGAGGCTGGCCTCCAAACTGTTATCCTCCTGTCTGAGGCTCCCAAGTACCAGGATTATAAGCATGTGCCACTGTGCCCAGCTAGGATTTATTTTTGTATTACAGTTGTATACCTTGTTCTTTGTTAGTTTTTGGTCAAAATCATTTTTCTTCCTTGAGGAATTCCAGTTGTTTTGCTATTATACATATTATCTGTGCCTTTCTAGTCATCAACTCATTGGTCTCCTTTTCTTTTTGCATTCTTAGACAAACTTCTAAGTCTTCTTAATTATTTGATTTAATTCATTAAGAGTCACTGTCTTACGTGAAGATCATTGTTGTAGAAATTCTCTGGAATAATTGACCCAATGCCAATTAGGGTGGAAAAGAAGAAATTAATTTGTTACACCAGTGGGCTGAAGTTAGGATAGCTCCTGAAAACCTCCAGCCCAGAGCCCCGTGTGAGCTCTCATTTTATAGCACAAAAGGCAGAAGTAGACAGGCGGGCTTAGAAAAGTTGCATGCTGAACACCTGCAAGTGATTTCAGATGTAGACAAAGGCCCCCATAACTGACTAGATGGGCTTCCCTGCTCATCCTACAAATGACTATCCTTCAGATGGCCAAATCCTCTGAATACTTGTTCTGAAGGCAGGTGATACATAGGTAGGAAATCAACTTTTCTACCACATTGCATCTTCACCTACACAATCCTTTATGACTTTATCCCGTGTGACAGGGACCCGTTGGTATTCCTGGCCCAACCCTTTCACCTGCACTCTATCCAGCCTATTCCTGATGATCTCAGTTAATGATACAGGGCCTCAAAAGCAAGCCCAGCAGGATTGTAGTTTGTCACTGGGTCCATCGTCAGTGTCTGTGCCATCAGGAACAAGAGTGCACAGGAGAATCCGCATTCTGGTTTTCCCTTTATAGATTTCTAGAAATCTTTAGCCATAGGGGGTTCCAGTGATCTGCAACTGCTGCCTGTGTCCGTTCCACCTTCACATGGGAATGGTGGATCCATGGCTTGACAACCGCAACTTTAAGGGCTGAGGGAGTGGTGAGGATAACTTGGTATGGTCCTTCCCACCTGGGGTGGAGGCTTTTACCCAGACCCAGTCTCCTGGACTCCAGGAGTGTCTAGGGTGTTGAACCATCAGGGAAGGAGACAGGTTTAAACATTCAGCAACCTCTCTGGCAGTGTTAACTAGGATTTTAAGAATCGTTGGAGGTCAATCTCCTCAAACTCTCAGAGTTCCCTTGAGTCCCTAGGGGATGATGGGGGAAGACACCTGAATAGGATTTAAAAGGGGGTGTACCCACACTTGTGGGGAGCACAGCGCACCCCAAGCAATACGAGTGTTAGAATCTCTGGCTAGGGAAGGCCTGTCTCTTGGCAGTGTTTGTATATACTCTCAGCATTGATATAAAGCCTTTAGCATACATGTTCTGCTGTGACCTACATTTTCAGGGCTAAGGAAGCCAAGTTACAGAGTGCAACCTTGCCCCAGCAATGTAGTTCCCAAGAGCCCGAATGCAACTCACAAGAACACTCATCCAGCCATAACCCTGCAGCCCCCTTTCTCGGCTCCTGGAACCCCCCAGTCTGCACTCCATCAATGTGGCTTACCTAGACTGGGTATGTCATTTAATATACATGGGATCCTAAACTGTATGGTCATCTTGTCTGAGTTCTCCACTCAGTTTATGAGGTTTATCCATCGTATAACCCACATCATACTTCATTTTTCATATATGGTTGAATATATATATATATCCTTACTGTGATTTAATATAATATTATAACATGTTATATGTCATATATAATATTATATAAGCATGTGTACTTATATATTACATATATGCAATTACATTATATGTAATAATATTACATAATTATGTATTATATGCGATATATATAGTAATATATATATTATAATATGTTATATACATAACATATTATGTTATGTATATGATTACATTATACGATATCACAGTAAGAAGATACTATGCTCAAGGAGTAAGTCTTTCTGCAAAGCAGTTAGGTGAAAATCTATTCTGCAGGCTCTTGGCGGGCCAGGGAGGAAGCCCCAGAACCCCTGGTTTCTGTCATTAACCCTTGGGCTTTCCTCACCGTGCTGGCACTGCTGAGCTGGAACCTAAGGGCAGAGTCCTTGCAGTGAGTTGATCGATTCGTGTACAATGAGGTTTACTAATAGGATGCTCCTCTTTCTCTAGCTAATGTCAGAACTTCTATGTCCAAAGAGACAACTCAAAATCTCGGTCATCGTGTGTCCCGAGGTGAAGCAGGGGTGGAGAGGCTCAGTCTAATGGTGAGGCACCTTGGACGTGGACAGCGTCCAGCTGGTAACCGGAAGGTGGTCAAAGGCTGAGGGGTGTGGAAACAGACCCAAGGAGCTGAAAAACGGCCCCCTGCCTGGTGCACTACTGTGATGGACCTCGAGATCTGACGTCTTTGTGTTAGAATTAATTGGATACTGAAAAATGTTTCTTCCGCGAACTTCTATAATCCCTAAATAACTAACAAGTTCTTTGAAGAAAGACACCGGTTTTATAATTTCACATGACTAGATGCACACAAGACCCTCACTGAACGTTCAAGAAAGACAGAGCCTTGTTTCCTGTTCAAAGACATGCTGCACCTTTTCTTTAATATTTTAACATTTAATAAGAACTTGCAACCCATGTTTCCCAATCAATATACTGCATCACACAATTTATACACTGTCGCATATAATCGTGTGTGTGTGTGTGTGTGTGTGTGTGTGTGTGTGTGTGTGTGCACATGCACGTAATGGAGGTCCGGGGGGAGACTAGTGGTGACACACCTTCATCTTCATAGAATAGATGTCCAGCAGGATGTTTCAAGAAATTGAAGTTGCCAGGAGTGAATTGGAGGGAAGTCACCCCTCTCAACACACTTGCTTTCCCTGACAGAGAAGAATCGTTTTTCCCCACAAGCATCCCCAGTGGGTATCTCGGATGACTAAGGTGATGGAAACATATTTCCAAATGTTTTCCTTTGCCCTGAGAAGATCTTCTGGGATGTTCCCACATTCCTTTACTTGAGCATGGTGAGGGAGGAAGAGGGATGGCTCCCCCACGGGGTTGGAGCTGGGTTCCACTGTCTGCAGGAAGCTGAGACGTGGAGGCTTGTAGAACTGTAGGTTTGATGTTCCTGAATACGCTCTTTCCAAAACCTAGCCTTGAAGTTTGCCCATGCACAGAATTTATTGCACATGTTGGAGTTTGCTAGTGGCATACATTGCTTTCTGTATAATTTTATTTGTATACTACCTGCAGGCACCAATTTGAAGTCAATCTGTTTTGGAAAATGTCTTGGTTCATTGTTAATTTTAATTGCTATTAGTTGTCCTGGAGGGATTTTTAAAAGGAACTGTGTCTCCTGGTGCCTGGGAGATGTGTCCCGTTCATGTGCAGAGTTTTGGAAGCAGGCAGAGATGCCAAAGTACAGCTTAACCATGTCCTGCTTTCTGTGGAATCAACGCAGAATGTTTAGGGATATTTATGTCTCATGTCTGAATTTTATGAGGCATTAGCAGAATAAGAGGTGGCCAGGAAAAAGAACAAATTTTCCTAACAGAGACAGTTAATAAAGCAGTCATGTGTAGCTATTGCCTGTTGTATATAATTTTTTGACTGTTCCAAAAGTCTGTTCTCCAGGATATTTTATTCTACTTACAAAATATAATTTCAAATATTGATGCCTTCTAGTAGCTAATAAAAAATTATTCTGAACTAGAAAATATGGCTTTCTCAAAATCTCTGTCTTGCATTGAATATAGGTTGGTTGATAGACATTTTTCCTTACTTTCCTTATGGCAAAATTTTTATTTAAGTAATTATTGCTTTCTATAGCTGTCATTTAATTCAACTAACTGGTTTATTTCATTAAAATTTAATTTGGAAGCCAGGCATGGTTACACAGGCCTGGGACAGGAGGATCACAGATTTGGACAAGCCTCAACAACTGAGCATTAACTGTCAGTAATTTAATAAGACTATGTTTCAAAATAAAAATAAGAACAGTTGAGAATATAGCTTGGGGGTAGAATGCCCCTGCATTCAATCTTCAGTACCAAAAATTAATAATAATTATAAATAAAAAATAAATGTTTGAGCTGGGCATGGTGGTGCATGCTTGTAATCCCAGCACTTGGGAGGCTGAGAGAGAAAGATCACAGGTTCATAGCCAGCCTCACTCCTTAGTGAAGCCGTCCAGAACTTAGTGAGACCCTGTTTCAAAAAGTAAAAGTAAGCTGGGCTTGGTGGCACATGCTTGTAATCCCAATACTTGGAGGCTGAGATAGAAGGATCCCAGGTTTGAAGCCAGCCTTGACAACTTAGCAAGGCCCTCCACAACTTAACTTATTTGGAGACTCTGTTTCCAAATAAGAAATAAAATCGGGCTGAGGGTTTAGCTCAGAGGTAGAATGCCTCTGGGTTCAATCTCCAGTGCCACAAAAAAGTAAGAATAAAACAGAGCTGGGGGTGTAGCTTGGAGGTAGAATGTCTTTGGATTCTAACCCTACTACCACAGAAAATACATACATATATACATAAATACATACATACATACATACATACATGCATACATACACATTTGAATTTGCATTATGGATGAAGCAAAATGTTTCTCTTAAAAAATATAAATCATAGTCTAACTTCTGGAAGTGTAGGCTGAGGATCTGGGTTGAAACCATTCTCTCTCTAAAATAATAACAGCAACACAATTAAGTCAGCCTCTTCAGAGTGCAGAGAGTAGACCAAAATCTTAGTGAGAACTCAGAACTGTGTTTCTAGTAGTGACTGCACCTTGCTAAGGCAGTGAGGTTGCCATGGAGCTTGGCTTAAAAATGTGGCATTTGTGACATTTAACTTTAGAGTTTTTTTCTCATCCTTCTGCTCAGCAACACAAGCACCAAAAGCTGGTCATTTTGCAGACAATGAAGAGATTTGAGGACCATCACAGGAGGATAGCAACATGTACCATTTGCAGAAAACAGTCAAGAGCTTGTCAAAGTTTGGAGTTCCTGAAAAATCTGTTTCCATGGAGTGTAGGGGTGAGGTCAACAGACTCCTAGTCTGTTAGGACATTGCCTGGACCATGGCACACTGCACCCCACAGCTCTGCTGATCACAGGTGCAGCTCCTTGAGGATTAACTAGAGTGGGATGGGATTTATAAAAAGAAATATCAGGGAGCAAGAGAGTCACAGGGAACTTAGAAAAGCATCCACATATTTCTGGGCATATAAAAGGCCGTGCGTACCTGTGAGGCTGTGTGCATGACCAGAAAAAGACCAGGGAAAGAAGGCAGCAGGCAATTTCCATGGCTGAGCTGGGGAGGAAATGGAAGCTAAGGTAATACACACCAGAAACAGAGAAACAAGAACTCCCATCCAGCAGACTACTAAGCAAAAAAGAACAAACAGTATTTCAAACTGAAATAAAATCTTAACATGTTAGGAATTAAAAATCATCTCTCAATAATCACACTGAATGTAAATGGCCTCAATTCCCCAATAAAAAGACATAAACTGGCAAAATGGATTAAAAAACAGAACCCATCTATCTGATGCTTTCAGGAAATACACCTTACAAGTAATGATAGTAACAAACTTAAGGTAAAGGGCTGGAACAAGGTAATCCATGCCAACGGAACTCAAAGACAATCACAAGTAGCAACTATGATATCAGACAATTTCAAGCCCAAGCTTACTAGAAGAGACAAAGAAGGTCATTTTTTACTGGAAAAAGGAACAATCCAAAAAGAGGAATAACAATAACAACATTTATGCCCCAAACATAGGTGCAGCTACTTTCATAAAACAAAATCTCTGTGACATTAAAACACACATAAATCCCAATACAATAATACTAGGAGACCTCCACACCCTCTCATATCATTAGACCAATCTTCTAGACAAAAGGTCAGTAAAGATGCCTCAGACATAAAGAACATCATTAATCAAATGGAGCTGTTGGGCACATATAGAATATTTCACCCAATAACAGTGGAGTTCACATTTTTCCCAACTGCCCACAGAAACTTCTCCAAAATCGATCACATCCTGGGACACAAAATGAGCACTAGCAAATTCAAAAAAATTTGACATACTCCTTGTGTCTTTTCAGACCATAATGGAATGAAGTTAGAAACCAACTATAAAAAGACCCAGAGAAACAACATAAACATGTGGAGACTAAACACCACACTTCTGAATGAAGAATGGGTCACAGAAGACATAAGAGGTAAAATCAAGAAATTTATAGAAATAAATGAAAATAAAGATACAACATATCAAAAGCCCTGGGACACTTTGAAGGTAGTATTAAGGGGAAAATTTATAGCACTGAGTGCTCACATAAAAAAAAAACCAGAAAATATTCAAATAAATAGCCTAATGAAACACCTCAAAGCCCTTGAAAAACAAGAACAATCTAATCCCAAAGCCAGTAGAAGACAGGAAATTATTAAAATCAGAGCAGAAATTAACGAAGTAGAGAATAAAAATAAATACAGAAAATCAACAAAACCAAAAGCTGGTTTCTCAAAAATATTAACAAGATAGACAAACCACTAGCCAACCTAAATAAAAAAGAGAGAATCAACCCAAATTATGAAGAGATGAAAAAGGAGATATTACTACTGACAGTATAGAAATCCAGAGGATTATCAGAAACTACTTTGAAAAACTATACTCCAACAAAATGGAAAATCTAGAGGAAATTGACAACTTTCTAGATATACAACTTTCCTAAATGGAGTCAAGAAGATATAGAATACGTAAACCAACCAATAACAATCAAAGAGATTGAAACAGGAATAAAGAGCCTACTGTCAAAAAAAAGCCCAGGACCAGATGGTTTCCCAAGTGAATTCTACAAAACCTTTATAGAAGAGCTAATACCAATACTCCTCAATCTATTTCATGAAATAGAAAAAAATAGAACTCTCCCAAATACATTCTATGATGCCAACATCACATTAATACCAAAACCAAATAAAGACAGTTCAAGGAAGGAGAACTATAGGCCTATATGTTTGATGAATTTGGATGCAAAACTGCTAAACAAAATACTAATAACACGCATTCAAAAACACATAAAGAAAATCATACATCATGACCAGGTAGGGTTCATCCCAGGGATGAAAGTCTTATTCATCATACAAAAATCAGTCCATGAAATTCATCATATAAACAGAATCAAAGACAAAAATCACATGATCATTTCAATAGGTGCTGAAAAAGCATTTGATAAAATCCAACATCCATTTATAATAAAAGCACTGCAGAGAATTGGAATAGAAGCAACATATCTCAACATTATAAAGGTAATCTACAATATTCCCATAGCCAACATCATATTGAATGGGGAAAAACTTCAAGAATTCCCCCTAAAAACAGGAACAAGAAGCTGGGCATGGTGGTGCATGCTTGTAATCCCCGCGCTTGGAAGGCAGAGACAGGAGGATCTCACAAGTTCAAAGCCAGCCTTGCTGACTAAAAGACCCTATTTCCAAATAAAATAGATTAAAAAAATAAGTCTGGAAGTGTAACCTGGAGTTAAAAGGGTTCCATCCCCAGTACCACCAAAACAAAATACAAAAAAAAAAAACACAGGAACTAGACAAGGATGTCCATTATCACCACTTCTCTTCAATATAGTAGTTGAGACCCTAGCCAGAGCAATAAGGCAAGAAAAGGAAATCAGAGGAGTAGAAATAGGAAAAGAAAAACTCAAATTTTCACTATTTGCACATGACATGATACTATACCTAGAAGACCCAATAAATTCAACCAAAAGACTAATCAGAAACTAGGCCAAATGTGGTGGTGCACACTTGTAATCCCTGTGCTTGGGAGGTGGAGACTGGAGGATCGCACAGGTTTGAAACTAGCTTTGCTGGCTTAAGAGACCCTGTTTCCAAATAAAATATAAAAATAGGTCTGGGAGTGTACCCTGGAGGTAGAAGGGTTCCATTCCTAGTACCACCGGGGAAAAAAAATCAGAAGCTTTCCTGTACACCAACCATAAATCCACTGAAAAAGAAATTCAGAAAACATTTCTACTCAGGATATCCCACAAAAAATAAAATACTTAGGAATAAACTTAACCAAGGAGGTAAAAGACCTCTACAAAGAAAATTATAAAACATTGAAAAAAGAAATCAAAGATCTTGAAAGATGTAAATATCTGCCATGCTCATGGATAGAAAGAGTAAATATCAATAAAATGTCATTCTTCCAAAAGTGATCTACAGATTCAACCCACTGCCCATTAAATTACCAAGATCATTTCTCACAAACATAGAAAAATCAGTCCTTAAATTCATTTGGAACAACAAAAAGCCTAGAATAGTCAAAGTAGTTCCCAGAAACAAAAATCATGCAGGAGGAATTACAATACCTGACTTTAAACTATACTACAAAGCTATTGAAATAAAAACAGCATGGTACTGGCACAAGAACAGATACATAAACAAGTGGTGCAGAATAGAAGACCCAGAAACAAGTCCAAATACTTGCAACCAATTGTTTTTTGACAAAGGGGCCAAAAACATACACTGGATAAAAGATAGCCTGTTCAACAAATGGTGTTGGCAAAACTGGTTAACCATATAGAAATTAATCCCACTTTCTCATCCTGCACAAGAGTCAATTCAAGATGGATCAAAGACTTGGAAATCAGACCAGAGACCTTGAGGCTCCTTGAAGAGGACATAAGTCCAACACTGCAACACATCGGCACAGATAAAAACTTTCTCACCAAGACCCCAAAGGCACAACAAGCTAAAAGGTGAATCAATATGTGGGACTGCATGAAACTGAAGAGCTTCTGTACCACAAAGGAAGCTGTCAAGAACCTCAATCGAGAGCCAACCAAATGGAAGAAGATTTTCACCACCTATTCCTCTGATAGAGGACATAGAATATACAGAGAACTCAAGTAACTCAACACTAAAAAAAAACAACTGATCCAATAAAAAAAAAATGGGCAAGCAAACTAAATGGACACTTCACGAAAGAAGAAATTCAAATAGCCAATAAATGCATGAAAAAAAGCTCAATATCATTGGCAATCAGAGAGTTGCAAATGAAAACTACCCTGAGATTTCACCTTACCCCAACTAGAATGGCAACGATTCAGAACACGAACAGCAAATGCTGGTGAGGATGTGGAGAAATGGGAACTCTAAAACATTGTTGGTGGGATTGCAAATTAGTAGAACCACTTTGAAAACAGTATGGAGAATCCTCAGAAGAATGGAAACAAATCTACCATTTGATCCAGCAATACCACTTCTGGGTATCTACCCAAAAGAAAAGAAACCAAACTACCAAACTAATGCATGTGTATCTATATTCGTAGCTGCACAATTCACCATAGCCAAACTATGGAACCAGCCAAGATGTCCATCAAAAGATGAATGGAGCCGGGCATGGTGGTGCACGCTTGTAATCTCTGCACTTGGGAGGTGGAGACAGGAGAATCGATTTGAAGCCAGCTGTGCTGGCTTAAGAGACCCTGTTTCCAAACAAAAATATAAAAGAGGTCTGGGAGTGTAGCCCGGAGGTAGAAGGGTTTCCAGGAACCCCAGTACCACAAAAAAAAAAAAGATGAATGGATTACAAAACTGTGGGATATGTACACAATGGAATTTTACTCAGCCATTAAAAAAAAACCACAATTGCAGCATTTTCAGGGAAATAGATGGATCTTAAGGACATTATGCTAAGAGAGATTAGTCAGTCACAAAAAGTAAGGAATTGGATGCTTTCCCTAATATGTGAAAGCTAGGTGAAAGGTGTCATAGGAGGATCTCTAGGTGAAAAAGGAAATCCTATAGAGGAGCAAATAAGGCAACCCAACTGTATGGATGGGAGGGGGAGAAGGAAACACTTTAAAGCACATGATGTATGTATTCATATCATAGTTAACCACTAAGCCAAGCATGAGAGGGAAGGACAGAGAGGGAGTGGGGTGGGGACTGGGAGTGGGCTGGCTGGGTGATGTGTGCATTTATGTCTACACATGTTTTTTGCTTCATTCTGATGTATAAATACAATGCACCAAAAAAAATTTAAAAACCTTACTTTGGGGCTAAGTTCTATGACTTCTGATATCTATTCTCTCTCTCTCTCTCTCTCTTTTTTTTTTTTTTTTTTGCGGGTCTGGGGATGGAATTCAGGGGCATTCAACCTCTGAGCTACACCCCTGTCCTATTTTTTTTTTCTTTATTCTGAAACCGGGTCTCATTGAGTTGTAGAGGGTCTCACTAAGTAGCTGAGGCTGTCCACAAAACTTGATCCTCTGGTCTCAGCCTCCCAAATGCTGGGATTACAAGCGTGTGCCACCACACTTGGCCTATTATCTCTTTTGAATTTTTCAGGGTTTTCTCAGCCTGGGACACACACACACACACACAAAAAAAAAAAAAAGTACAGTGCATGTAATTGGAAGTGAGAGAAAGAGTTTACATCTAAAATTTACATTAACACCACACATATAGAATCTGTTATTTATGATCTTTGGAAAAAATTAGATCACTTATGAATTTGACTAAAGAGTTTTGAGAAACTGAATTTAAAATCCACCTAATCTGGATGCAGTAAGACCCTGGGTCCTGGGCAGGGGTCGCACGGGGCATACCAGCTGGGGGCCGGGTCGCGGGACTCTGGGCCCCAGGTGGGACCGCGCGTAGCACGCCAGACCCCTGGAGAAACCGGGCCCAGTAAGACCCTGGGTCCCGGGCAGGGGTCGTGCGGGGCACTCCAGCCGGGGCCCAGGTCGCGGGACTCTGGGCCCTGGGCAGAGTAATGCGGAGCACACTGGACCCATGGGGAAACCGGGCCGGGTCACAGTGCTACTGAGTGCCTGATCCCACTACCTCCTCAAACCACATATACTGTCTTCTATTATGAAAATAAAAAGGAAAAGAAAAAGAAAAATATCGGAGAGAGGTTAAGAAGGCCGTGGCGGATGCCAGAATACTGGAGATGCAAAACTTATCCAAATGCACTAGAACTTATGGAAAAATTCCCTGTGAAGGAGGACTGCTGTTTATCTATGTTGTTAAGAAGCTTGGACATCACCTGTAAGGAGAGAGTTTAGCGGAAACCAAGGAGAAAGGCAGTGTTGAAAGTGGTCTCCACGATGGTGGTGGAGACTTGTATTCAGGAGAAGCAGAAATCGGATCCTACCAACCTTATTTTTTGGAGAAATTACACCAAATGTCGAATGCTACCATCACGCATGCTTAGGAACACTGGACAACATTCAGAGTGGAAAAAGAGCTTGGGAAATATTTGAAATGGTGGAGGCAGTGGCAATGGCAGTGGCCAGTACTCAGGGTAGGCAGAGAACTGATGCATTACACCTGGAACCTTTGAAATAACATCCCCAGAGGCAGAATGCTACCACCACGCACCCTCGAGAATGTGGGACAATTGGTTGGGCGAAGAGGGTGCTCGGATTAGAGCCTGCCGAGGGGTGAGGCCGGCGACGGACACAGCAAAGCTGGTATTGGAGCCTGCCTTGAGGCAAGGCCGGTGCTATAGCCTCCAAGGCCAGGATCAGAGCCGGTGCTGGGGCCAGCAAGGCTGGGATCAGAGCCTGCCGTGAGGCAAGGCCGGTGCTAGGGCCTTCGAGGCAGCGACCAGAGCCTGCCGAGGGGTTAGGATGGTGCTGGGGCCAATGGCCGACATCGGAGCCTGTGGTGAGGCAAGGCCACTACTGGGGCCTCTGAGGCCGAGATCTGAGCCTACTGAGGGGTTAGACCGGGGCTGGGGCCAGTGAGGTCAGGATTGGAACCTGCCATGAGGCAAGGCTGGTGCTGGGGCCTTCAAAGCCGGGATCGGAGCTTGCTGAGGGGTTAGGCCGGTGCCGGGGCCAGCAAGGCTAGGATCGGAGCTCACCATGAGGCAAGGCCGGTGCTGGTGCCTCCGAGGCCAGGATAAGAGCCTGCCGTGAGGCTAAGCCAGTATTGGGGCCTCTGAGGCTGGGATCGGAGCCTGCAGTGAGGAAAGGCCGCTACTGGGGCCTCCGAGGCCAGGATCAGAGCCAGCTGAGGGGTTAGGCTAGTGCCGGGGCCAGCGAGACCAGAATCGGGGCCTCCCATGAGGCAAGGCCACTGCTTGAGCCAGAGAGGTCTGGATCAGTCCACCGGGTAGCCAGGCCACTACTGGGGCCATCAAGAGTGGGATCAGTACTTGCAACGCAGCATACACAGAGAAATATCGCAGAAAATAAAAATCAGATGCTTCCCCTAATCAGCAAAAACTAGGAGTAAAGGGGCAACAGGAAGAGGTCGAGCTGTAGAAAGGGCCCTATAGTGAAGCAACTAAGGTGACCAATCAGAGGGTATGGAATAGGGGAGGGTGGAGCCTCTTTAAAACGCAGGAGGTACATAAACAAATGTATCAAAGTTAATCACCAAACAAGCATGGGATCGAGGGAGAGGGAGGGAATGGGATGGGGGCTTAATGAGGGCTAATTGGATGATGTGTGCTTGTATATCCTCTCAAGTCTTGTATTCCAATGTGATATATGATTACAATGCACCAATAAATAAAAATAAAAATAAAAATAAAATCCATCTAATCTATAGTCACACAAGAAACAACAGAAATTATCAAAACTACAGATGAGTCCTGAGCAGAACCCATCTGGGGCAAGGTTGTACCTAGAAAGAAATTCACTAGAGAGGTTTGAGAAGCTGACTTTAAAATCCATCTAATCTATGGTCACACAAGAAAGAGCAGAAATTATAAAAAAAAAAAAAAGATGCGTCCTAAGCAGAACCAATCTGGGGCAAGTTTGTACTTAGGAAGAAATTCAAGAGCTTATTGGATAGATAATACTTATCAAGACTTTGTGCCAATTGTCACTCTGTGAACTAAGCTTCCAACTCATGGACCCCTAAAGGACCAACTCAAACCATACCCAGACCAGCAGGGAACAGAACTACTGCAGGGTCTGACATCCACTCTGAACTCTTTAACCCCTGTCCTTTTGATTCTCCCTGGAATTCAACGAAATTCCAGGAATAAGTATTTTTGTTAAAAAAAAATACTTGAAGAGATTCAATAAACAAATTCAAGAGGCAATTCCCCAGCAGCCCTGGGTGGCCCCTGCTGGTCTGGATATGGTTTGTGTAGGTCCCTTTAGGGCCTATGTGTTGGAAGCTTGATTCACAGGGTGACAGGGCTGGGAGGTTGGACCTTTAAGAGGTGGATGCTATTTAAAGGTCCTTGGGTCAATTGGGGTGTGTCCACCAGGAGACTGTGGGACACAGGCTAGCTTTCTTTCTGTACCTGTTCTCTCTCCCTCTCACATGCATGAGGTCATTGTGGTACACGATGCAGCCTGAGGTGATGCAGTTGAGGGGCCCTCGCAAGAGCCAGCATCATGCTCTTTGTATTTTCAGCATCCAAACCTGTGAGTTAAATCAACCCTTTTCCTTTATAAGTACTCAGCATCATATATTTTGTTATAGTAGCAAAGAATGGATGAATGCACCCCAAGAACATTTCTTTGTGAGGACAGCCAGACCCTTGATGCTATTAACCTTGTAATTCAGAACTTTCTTCCTTTTCTAACTTTCCACTGGCTGTTGAGGGGTTGTGGCTTCCTGTGCTCAAACTCTTCTCTGATGGTTAGCCACCATCTCTGCCTCTGATAGGATGGAAAGCAGAGTTTTATCCTTTTATCTTCTTTGGTTCCATATAATCCTTCTTTGTATACAATGGAATTCTTGTGAGTCATTGACTGAGGAAGACCGTTTTCTCTTTTTGATGGTAGATATTTCAGTTCTACACTTGTTATGTTGAAAAATTAACCATATGTTAAAATGCTAATTTTTCATCTTGCATAGTACTATAGTCTACATGCTTGTGTGTGCCTCAGATTCATATGTTGAGCCCGATGTGGTGGTACAGTCTTGTAATCCTAGTACTTGGGAGGTTGAGACAGAAGGATAGCAGGTTCAAGGACAGCCTCAGTAAATAGTGAGACTCTGATCAACCTAGTGAGACCCTGTTTTAAAATAAAAAAATAAAATAAGGCTAGGAGTGTTGTTTGGAGGTAGAATACCCCTGAGTTCCATTCCTACTGACACATAAAATTATATATCTGTAACTATCTATCTATATCTCTCTATAGATAGATAGATATAGATATTGTTGAAATCTTAATTCTTAATGTGATGATATTATGAGATGGAGCTCTTGGGAGATTCTGAGGGCAAATCCTTCATGGACAAGATTAGTGCCTTAAAAGAGAGGCTCCAGAGAGCCCTTCCACTATAATAGGATGTTGAGAAAGCTCCATCTATCAGAAATCTGACCCTCATTAGAGACTGAATCTGCCGACACCATAACATCTTGACCTCCCTAGCCTCCAGAACATAAGAAGTAATAAGTCCTTGCTGTGTAGAACCCACTTAGCATACAGAACCATGTTGCAACAGCCCAATGGACCCACGCAGACATGCAGCCGTACTTCTCCTCTGATCCCAGGCACTACCATTGAAGGCATCTCTTGGTGCAAATCACAAATCAAATTAAAATGACTCCCTGTGCAGAGCTGCAAGGCTGAGAGGTCTGCATGCGTGGGTCGCTGGGGCCATGCTCATGGTGGCTCAAGCCGAATCTTGTAAACTATTTCTATGAAAGTTGAACTGTCTGTCAGCTTCCCTGCCGCTGTTGCCAAGGTGTCCCGAACAACCTACAGGAGGGAAAATGTATCAGGGCTCATGGTTTCAAAGGTTTCTGGGGCTGGTTTAGAAGGATAAATGGGGACAATGACAGTGGCAGGGAGCATGTAGGGACACTGCTGTTACACCATGAGGCTCAAAGTATTTGGGGGAAGGAGGACAAGGGACATAGGAAACCTCCAAGGCCACACCCCCAGTGATCCACCTCCTGTAGCCACTCCATACCTGCCTAAATTACTACTCAGTAAATCCATTCAAGTTCTTCATCCATCAATGGATGTGTCTGCTGATGAGAATAGATCCTCATGATTCAATTATATTACCTCTGAACATCTTTGTGTGCTGATACCTGAGCTTTTCCAAGGGACTCTCTACATCTAAACCATATTTTTCTACTTTGGGAACCACAAGGATAGCTCAGAGGACCCTCATGCAACTTTCTGTGTTGGCCCTATTTCACACCACCCCACAACCCCAGGCTTTCCTATGAGAACATTACAGCCCAGGACTTAAGCTTGGCAGCCGTTGAGTCACTAGGCCCTTCTCAAGAGGCCGTGGTGACTGTGATTTCTGGCCCAAAGAGTTCAGTTTCTAATAGATGAAGTGTCTGGGGAAAGCTCCAGAGAGAAGAGAAATGAGTAAGCTGGCCCTGGACTGCACCTCCAACACCTCCCATGACCTTCCTGACCGGAGAGGGAGGCCTCATCCCTGCAGAGCCACACCAACTCCCTGGGATTCTAATTCTAATTGTCCGTGGGTTGGAAACGTCTTTTTTTTTTTTTTTAAATATGTCAACTTGTCTCACATTGCAATACCCAGATTCATTTCTACAGTGCCTCGCCTTTGAAGGATGCTGTCCCAAGTGGCGGAGAAGCTTAAGTTGAACTTAAAAGATGTTCCACTTCTAGAGATGCAAGCCAAGGTCTTTGTATGCTAAAAAGACAAAACTAAGCAAAGCAAAGCAAAACAAAACAAAACAAAGAAACCTCTTAGCAAGACTTGAAATGAAAGGGCTAAAAAGCCTGGGCTGTTTCATTGCAGGGTATTCACAGGTCAGACCAGCCCCACCTAAGAAGAGGGTTCAAGTGTTTTCCAAGTGATTATGACCTGTGGTTAAAAAGAAGTCTTTACAATCTAAAGCCCCTCACAGTTCTTGGCCTGGGGAAGCTGATTTTTATTCCTAATTACCAATTTTAAAAATTGGATCTGCCTCATAAAGTCACAGCCAGGGAGAGAAAGGGAATCTAATTAGGCAGTCATTGCTGAAAGAGTTTGCAAGGTGGTTGAGGCTAAAATAGGAAAAGAAGCTAAAATAGAAAGGTCCAACGAGTAGGCATCAGGAAGGAAATGAGTTAGAATCCTGAACAAGGAAGAGACAAAGGGTGCCAGTGTTTACCAGATAAGGCTCCAGGCCTAGTAACCTTGAAAAATTTACCTAATATGTCTGTTTGCTCAATAAAATGACTCAGCATTGTCATTAGGATTTAATTGATATATGTGTGTTACATGAATATAAAATGGTGTTGGACAAAACCAGACACAGGGCTCACCCCTGTAATCCCAGTACCTAGAAAGCTGAGACAGGAGGATCACAGGTTCAAGCCCAGTCTCGGCAATTTAGTGGGACTGTTTCAAAATAGAAAAATATAAAAAGTGTTATAATGTAGGTTGAAGGTAGAGTGCCCCTAGGTTTAATATTTAATAACAAAGAAATAAAAAAAGGTGCTGGGCACCCTGAGTGGCAGTCATCACCATCCTCCTCGTCATTGCTATCGTCGCCACCATCTTCATCACTGCCTATACGCCTAACCTCTGAAAACAAAATTTATTTCAAGAGGGACATTAATAATGCAGAGAATAGCAGAAAGTTGCAAAAAGAGACCACACAACTACAAAACAGAAGAAAACAGAAGAGATTATCGAGAACATAATGTTGCTTTTAAAAATGGTTGCCTTGCAAAAGAAGGAATCAGAGGAATCCAGTTATTTCAGTAGATGGAGATACTTTGGAAAACCAGCTATGGCTCTTCCAGGTATATATCCAAAGACAATGAAGACAGTATACAAAAGAGGTCCTGCACGACCATGTCTACTATAGAGATGATGGAATTAGCAGGTAACAGCAGTTGAATAACTATTGTCATGTGCTCCTTTTGCCCCAGGGATTAAAGAAAAAACAATGGTTATGAGAATAAGGAGTCATACCAAAAAAAAAAAAAAAAAAAGCTGAGAGTTCTAAACATGAAAAAGTAGTATGAAAACTTTACTGAGTGGGAAAATAAGTGCACATCAGACACCACAGAGTATTTAGAAACTAGTAAATTAGAAGGAAAAACAACATAAAACACAAACACTGAATCACATGGAAAATATAAAATTCAATAATTAAAGAGATTTATCAAGCTGTGGTCTAATAGCAAACACCCTCGCATGTGTGTACTGGGAACCACAGAAGAAGAGATATTTGAATATATAAATGACAGGTCATTTTATAGATTTAGTGAAAAGTATAAATGTTGAAGTCCAGTAAAATCAGTTAACCCAAAGCAGGACAAACACAAAGGAAATAACATCAAAGGGTCTAACAATCAAATTGCAGATAACCAGGTACAGAGAGAAATTCCTAACGATAGCTGGGGAGAGAAGAGACATTACATACAGAAGACCAACGGTAGAAACAATAGCAGGATTTTTTTTTTGTCAGAAATTGTGTAAGCCAAAATACAATGAAGCAACATTTTTAGTGTACTGGGGGGGAACATCCTGCCAATCTATAATACTGAATAGCCCCAGTGTAAATATCTTTCATGTTTAAAGATGAAATAAAAATATTTTCAGATAATAGCTGGGAGCATCCATTGCTAACAGATCTGCACTTTAAAAATTGTTAAATAAAGTTAATTAGGCAGAGGAAAGTGATACCAGATGGATGGTTGGATGGATACCAGAAATAAAGTGCATCAGAAATAATACACATATGGGTAAACATAAAAGCCATTTTTTCTCATTATTGAGGCTACATGAGAATTTACTGTGGTTTCTATGTGGAAGTAAATGCACAACAGACTAACAGCATAGAGGGTGGAAGAACTGGAATATGATGTGTAAGATTCTCACACTACCCATGAAGAGACAAGAAGCACCTCGAAGGGACCTGCAATAAAATGTATATTGCAGCACATTTGTAATTCCAGCATTTGGGAGGCTGAGACAGGAGGATCGTGGTTCAAGGACAGCCTCAGCTACTTAGTGAGGCCCTTTGTAACTCAGTGAGACCCTGTTTCAAAATAAAGAATAAAAAAAAAAATAGGGCTGGGAGTGTCGCTCAAAGGTAAAATGATCCTGGGTTCCAACCCCAGTACTGCAAAAAAAAAAAAAAAAAAAAAGAAGTATATTACAAGGCCTATAGCAAATACTGAGAAAATCAAGCAAATTAAGCAATTTCATCTTAACAATGTTTTATTTAAACAAATGACTTCCAAATACATAGAATTTATTTGGGAAAGTAAAAAATAGACATTCAAGAGAAAATGTGGGCCCCATTTCCACAGTGAGAGATGCCTATTTAAATGATTTTTTTAAGTTATTGGTTAATTAGCCAGTATGGGAGATAAAATTGAACTTTGAAAAATATTCAGTTAATTCAAAAGAAGCAAGAAAAAAAGGAAGGAGAAAAACTAAAAACTAAAGCAAATAGAAATGAAATAGCAAAATTGCAGATTGAAGCCAGATACAGTGGCACACACCTGTAATCCCAGTACTTGGGAGGCTCAGCAATTTAGTGAGGTCCTCAACAACTTAGTGAGAGTCCTTGTCAAATAAGATATTTCTTATCTTATTTTTAAGACTGAAGGTGTAACTTAGAGGTAGAAAGCCGCTCGGTTTAATTCTTGGATACACACACAGAGCAAATTGAAACTAGTTACATCTACAATAATAAAAATATAATAATAACAATAATACTTGTTAGTAGCATTATTATTGAAAGTAATTAAACTGGATGCATATAGTTTATAGGTCATTAATAATCAGAGATTATCAAATAAAATTATGCAATAGTGTTAAATGTGTGATACATTAATGAGCACGTAACGAAAAAAATCATGGAGATAGGATAACAGATAAGAAATCATCTCATCAATATATAAAAATTCCAGCACTAATTTAATTAAGAAATACAGAGCCAATGTGGTGGCTGGATAGTGTGTGAGGGTTCAGTTCTCAAATAATGCAGGCATAAAAATAATTATATCCGAGCTGGGCATGGTGGCACACACTTGTAATCCCAGCATTTGGAATGGAATAAAAGCACCTTTAGTCTGATTTTTTTTTCATCCAGGTGCCAGAAAATTCTACAGAGCTTGGAGATTGCTGTGGGTGCCGAGCCAGGGAAGCCACATAGGAACCAGCAGTCAAGGAGGCTAAGCAGCCCTTGAAACTTGACTTGTCTAAGTAAGAGATTTATTCGAGATGAATTATTGAGATAAATCTCAAATAAATTGAGCTGTCAGTGTGAAATACAGTACAGGATGAATGTAAATTATTAACATTTCTACATGATTACATGTTAAAATAATATTTTAGATTTGTATTAAGTAAGTTTTATTATTACATAAACTCACAGTTGTATTTAGGTTTTTTTTTTTTTTGTTTTTTTTTTAGTGGGGATTGAACCCAATGGATATTTACCAGATACACTCCCAGTTCTTTTTATTTATGTTTTCTTTTTTGAAACAAGTTGATTAAGCTGTCCTTAAACCTGTCATCTTCCTGCCTCAGCCTCCCAAGTGTGAGGATTATAGTCATGTACCGTTGAGCTTAGTATGGTGTGTTAGACATCTTTTTGTTGTTGTTGCTTTGACAAATATCTGAGCAAAACAACTCAGAGAAAGAAAGAGGCCTCAGTGCTTGGCTGGCACCAAGGAAGATGTATCACAAAGGACTTTGGTGACAGAGGGAGCTGCTCACCGCATAGCAGACATGAAACAGAGAGAGAGGGAGGAAGGGGCTGGAGACAAGAGCCACCCTTCCAGGGCATGCCTTCGGCAGCCTGCTTCCTCCAGCTGGACCATCCAGTGATACCATCAAATTATTACTCCATCAATAGACTAGCGCACAGATGAGCTCAGAGCCGCCATGACCCTGTCCCATTCCAAGAGCCCCATCTCTGGACACTGCTGCAGCAAGTACCTGGCATTCAGCACAGGAGCCTTTGGGAACATCTCAGATCTACATCCTGATGAGCACACAGACGTCAACGGATGCTGGCCTCTATGGTTATCCTGACCCTTTCTGCACTGGGTCACAAGTGGGAGGCTGTGCGGTGCTCTCACCTCCAGAGGAGTGAGAACAGCTTTACCTCCACACATGGTCCACATGTTTCTGAACTCAGCAGCATGAGCTTCTCTCCAGGATGAAGTATCCTCAAGTTGATGGTCCCAAGGCAGTGTAGTCAGTTGCAGGGCCCAGAGTATCATCCTGGTCTCTGCAAAGAGCAAGGCCACCCTGCGTGACCCCCTTTCACTGATCCCAGGTGTGCAGTTTACAGGCAGGAGACCTGTGTATTGTTCATGTGAGTGGTACAAGATGGAGGTTTGTGTAAAGATGCTGAGGATGCCAGCTCTTCTACTGTGTTCTCTGGGAAGTGACTAGCTTCTCTATCCTGCCTCTCACCCCCCACCAAGCTTTCCAGGGACCAAAAGGTCTCCCTGTGAGGTGCAAACCAGTGGAGATTTATTTGAGCTTCCCCTGCCAAGGAAGTGCCTGCAATGTTTAACAGATTTCCACCCGAGCATTTCATCTTCCTCCCCCCTCTCTCTGTTTCTCTGCTTCCCAGTATTAGATGCTAAATAGATTCGGATGGACATTTTGGCTCGCACCGTTTCTTCCCGGCCAGTGCCTGTGTTCACTCCCCCAAGTAAAACCTGAGCTGACAGCAGTGGAATTTATGAAGACCAGTAAGAAAACGAGGTTCCTTGAGTGGTGCTCACATGGCACTGACCCAAGAAGCACCGAGGTCTCTATTTGCAGGACAAATCATGTGCAAATGACAGAGCTTGGCGCCTAAAATTGCAAAGATCAACTATGTAAGGTAACTCAGAAAGGTGTCTGTCTCGGGGAATCTGGAGTTGGGAGCATGCTGTGGGAGCAATCTGCCCCCTCACCTCCACACAGTTCGGAGTTCCCAATTACCCCAAGGACCACCCCAGCCCATAGTCAATGACAGCCTTCAGAGCCTGCCCTGGGAACCTCACTGGGTCTCAGTCCTAAGGGGACCACAGAAGAGACTTTCTTGAATGGCTCTCCTGCGGATGCTTTAGTGGAAGCAGGGTAACACATTCCAGACCTCCAGAAGGGCCTTCGGCGTCCACTGGTGCTCCGCATGGCTGCCTTCCCGGGGTGGAGCGTGGCACTGTCTCCAGTGACGTGGCGGCAGAGCTTCCTGGCGGCTTATGTTTCACAGGAGGAATGTGGTGCCCTCGAGGGTCAAAAGGCCCAGATCACAGGAGGCCAATATGCTTTCTCAATCAGGCTCGTTTGACTCACAGCTCTGCATTCAAAAGCCCTTCCGAGCCCTGCTGCACGCACGACTGGAAAAGCGCTCTCTCGAGCCTTGAGATCTAAAGGAAACAAGTGAAGACATCAAACTGCCATGTGATTTCTGTTAGGTGTGTGTGTGTGTGTGTGTGTGTGTGTGTGTGTGTGTGTGTGTGTGTGTTTATCGATGGATGACCCCAAGTTAACAATGGCGTGGCTTATGATTTTTCACCTTATGGCAGTCTAAATCCACACTATTGTTCTGTTTTCCAATTTTGGCATACAATTTAAAAAATTACACAACATTTGCAAAATTCAACTGTTCAATACACTTTGTTATGATTTTGCCCAGGCTGTGAGCTAAGGCCAGCATTCTGAGCATGTTTGAGGGAGGAGAGGCCAAGCTGTGATATTAGGAGGTCAAGTGTATTTGTACTGAGTGCTTTCAACTGACAATATTTTCAACTTAGGCAAGATTATCAAGATAGAGCCCTAGATATCTGTATATATATATATTTTTTACACACATTATGTCCACACACATACCTACACGTATGTACATGCACAAATGTGTTACTTCCATATACAAGCATGTACATGCACAAACATATGCACATGGCTATATATGTATGTACATACACATACACACATACTACCTACTTCAGACACACTGACAATGACTGGAATATAATTGATCCCAGACACAAAGTTCATTATGTGGCTTTACTGTCAGGAACAGGGTTTGAGCAGCTACATGCCACCACATTTTAAATAAAAATACGTGTAATAATAAAGCATGGTTGAGTTTATCTGAGGGTCAGCACTGTAAGGCTGGCTCACTGTTAGGACAGGCTCCAAAGTCAGAAACTGTCTCATACCAAGGAATATTAATACTAAAAAGTAAGTTTAAGCTGGGCCCGCTTGCTCACGCCTGTTATCCCAGTACTTGGGAGGCTGAGACAGGAAGATGCTTTGAGGTCAGTCTCAACAACTTAGCAATGCCCTTAGGAACTTAGGAACTAAAGATTATTTTAATCTTGTATTAAAATAAAAAAAATTAAATAGGGCTCAGAGTATAATTCAGAGGTAGAACACCTCTCAATTCAATCCCCAGCACTACTCATACAAAAGAAGTAAGATTAAAGAAAATAATAACAAAGACTCTGATATGTTCTAAACAAGTGAAATTTGAAAACACTAGAAATGATATCTGAAGATAATTTGGAGTTTGTACAGTTGGCCAATGTGCTTCTGGAATTGAATACCTTTTGCCAGTCCAGACAATAGGTACCATAACCAGGCAGGCAGTTGGTCATCCTGAGTCCTGGCAGAGGGAGCAGTTGACACATGTAACTTTCATTTCTTCTCTCGGCTATCCCCTATTTGCCCAATCATCACGAGGAAATTAGGAAAAAGCAATTCTTATTATAATACAGAAAAATATCAACAGCTGGATAGAAGGGATCACTTCTACATTCTGTAGCACAGTAGGATAACGAGAGTTGACGACAAATAAGTGAATTCTTCATTCCTTCCTTCTTTCTTTTCTTCCTTCTTCCTTTTTTTCTTTCTAGTAGGGATTGAACCCAGAAGCATTCTACGTCTGAGCTACACCCCCAGTCATTTTTATTTTTTGTTTTGAAATAGGGCCTCTCTAGGTTGGTGAAAGTCTTGCTAAATTACTGAGGCAGTCCTCGAAACTATGATCCTCCTGTCTCAGCTTCTGAAGTACTGGGATTACAGGTGTGTGTCACCACATCTGGCTAAAGTGAGTATTTCAAAATAACTAATAAAGGAGGTTCTAAATGTCCTAAACACAAAGAAATGACCAAAGTAGGGCATAGTCACACTGCACCCCATAAATAGACATAATTACTATGCATCAATTAAAAATGTATTAAAAATAGATTGAGTTGCTGTAGCCATATTCAGCTCCTTAAGGACCTTAAATGTATGACCTTAAATGCACACATTAGTGCCTTTGCAAAGATGTTAATTTATTGTGCCTCAATCCAGCAATCTAGTAATTCAGCAGCTGGGGCTAATGTGTAACAGTGCAGAAGCTGGGGCACTGAAACCCACTCACTGAGTGATGTGGTAGAACAGACAGCAGCCTTGGAATAGGCTATTTCGGTATGGAGCAAATCCTCCCCTTGCGATTACCTGCTCTTTTGAGTATTTTAGAGAAGACAGAGCAGCAGAGGTAGTGGAGTCAGGGTGAGCACCGTGTTGATGCATGCATGGGCGGACTCAAGCTGTGTCCTTCACATGCTCTGCCTAAAGCAGCCCCACCTAAGCACATAGTGGGCTGTAAAGCCACCCCACAGTGTGCGAGCAGGAACCGCAGATTACTTTTCTTCTTGTTTTATTTTCTGTACTGGGAATTGAACCCAGGGGCATTCTATCTCTGAGATACACCCCCAGCCCTTTTATTTTTATTTTGAAATAGGGTCTTCCTAAGTTTCTAAGGCTGGCCTTGGACCTATGGTCTTCTGTCATAGCTTTCCAAGTATTAAGATTATGGGCGTGAGCCCTGTGACCGGCAGGAAATGCAAATATATTCAGCACTCCTGAATATTTATTTATTTCAAGCCACACTGAGATAGCATTGCACACTTAGCAGAATGGTTAAATTAAAAATAGTGATAACATTAGAAACCAGTGAGGATGCCAAGAAACTGAATCTCACAATCATTTTACAAGAAATTAGTGGTGTCCAGGAGTTGGAGATGGGGGAAAAGATGAATTTCATTATAAAGAGATATCAACACCAAAGACCCCATGGTAGTGAAACAGACTATTGCCAGAGGTGCACAGAACTGCACAGGACATGCAGTTTCACAAACAGAAATAAACGTGTGTAAAACTGATGGAATTTGAAGAGGATTTGGGGCCTCGGCCAATGTCAACTTCCTGTTTGGATTTTTTTTTTTAGAATTTTGTTGATAAATAGATTATAGATCACAGGGAGATTCAAAGTGATACATTTATACGTGCACACAAAATCTCTTGTTGCAGTCCCTCCTGACCCATCCCGTTATCCTCTCTCCCTCCCCATATGCCACTGAGGTTATGAGTGTCCCCTTCGTATATAGACATGGGATTATTTGATGTTTTCCTTTCTCAAGTCTACTTCGCTCCCTCTCTTCCTACTCCGCTAATCCCTTTCCACTATTCTGTTGGTCCCACTCATTATTCAGTTCCTTTTCGGTTCTGTTCTTTTCTCCAGCTTCCACATATGAGAGAAAACACATGACCTTTGACTTTCTGAAACTAGCTAACTTCACTTTCCTTGGCATCTTTCCCAAAGAATTAAAGGTAGATTACTGTAGTGATATGTGAATACACGTGTTTATAGTAGCATAATTTAGAATAGGCAAATTACAGAACCAACCTAGGTAGGTGCCCATTAGATGAATAGGTTAAAAAAATGTGATTTTATACACAATGGAGTTTTACTCAGCCATAAAGAAGAATGAAATTATATCATTGCAGAAAAATGAATGGAATTAGGAAACATAATGTTCAGTAATATTTCCTCACCAGAGTCCAAGCACTTCATAATCATTCCAATCATTACTACAGTCATTGCTATAGTCATTACTACCACTAACCCAGTGTAGTTATTAGTTTATCCAGCTCGCTGATCTGGGCAGAAACTTCCTCTATAGCATCTCTCCTACAGAAGACAGCCATCCTGAGTGAAGGCCACGGATCCTGCCAATACCCCAGATAAACCACAGCTCTGGGCAGGCTTCAGGTTAGATACCTCAGAGAGGGCTTTCCAAGCTCCCCTGTGCATGGTGAGGGCAGCCACTTGTTCTCCTGGAGCCTTCTTAGGGGCACAGATACAAGTGAAGCCCCTCACTCCCTTCCCTACTTTGTGGAAGTGAGAAGTCATAAAGTGACACCCCCGGGTACTCTGACACATCAGACCACAGATGGGCATTTTTTGGTGCCACACAACACCCTTTGGGTTTCACCAGGAACCCCATTTTTCCTTCAGTTGCCTTTGTCTTCTCGGTGAAGAATTTAAAATCAGAAATAAAATTTACGTAAAAATCTCTTTGTATCTTTTTGAAGAAGTAAAATAGAACCAGCTGAGCCAAATCAACTGGCAGAAGTGCCAGAAATACCGGCTGGGCTGTAAAAGCAGAATATCTCCAATGCGGCCAAGGAGAAGCGAGGGTTTCCTTGGGAATCCAGTGGCCCTGACCCTTGGAGCTGTGATTCTCAACTCGCTGGAGCTCCTGCCTCAGCTGAGGACCTGGCTCCCAGAGCGCTGGGCCTTGTCCAGTCACTCTATCCCTCATTGGTATTGCCTAGTGTAAGCCATTGAAGGAAATGAACAGCCTGTCAGAGCTCAGGCCCTAGGGTGGGGGTGTCGAGGGGGTCCTCCAGGACAATAAAGGCCTAACCATTGTGTAGTTCCATCTACACGGATTCCAGCCAACTGGAACGAGTCCCAAGTCCTTGAATTCAGGGGCAACTTTCTGGCCCAGGTCCAAGGCAGCATCTCCACTGGAACCAATGAGCCTTAGCATCAGGAGATAGATAATAAAATCATGGGGACCACAGGGTCCCACAAAAGGAAACTCTCAGTTCTTCTGACATGCGGGTCTATACTGTGAAAGGACCGATCTTGACTTTCATGGTTTTCCTCCTCCTTCTCCTCCCCCTCCTCCTCCCCCTCCTCCTCCTCCTCCTCCTCCTCCTCCTCCTCTTCCTCCCTCTTCTTTTTCTCCCCCCCCTCTTTTTACCAGTGCATCACTGTTATCCAGCATAATGAGGTTCAATGTAACACAAACATATCTGCCCACAGCCCTTGGAGTGTTTCCTTTCCCCTCCCCTTTTCTCTCCTTTTCTTCTCATGTTTTTATCAATGAAATTGGTAGTGGTACCTTCAAATATCACTACAGTATTATTTGAGTTTTTCCCTTCTTCAAATTCCTTTCTATACCCACCCAGCCCTTTACCAACACTTTTCTACTATTCTACTGTTCTCTCTTCAAATTATTTAAAATCTCAATGTTTTCTATTTTCTCTCCAGTTTCTACATATGAGAGAAAACATACTGTCTCTGCTAAACATTTATGTCCTCCTACTGGCCTTTGCATATGACTAATATAGGACCACTGTTGAGAGGTATAAGGACAGTGGAGGAGGCTTACCTCCCATCCTCTGTGCTATGAGTCACTGCACTGCCCCAGATGTGCACTTCTGTCATCTTACATATGAGAAATCACTTTAATGACTTGACACAGGAAGTAGTAGCCATCACCATCCCCATAACCATTATCGCTGTCATTGCCACCACTCCCATCATTATCACCATCATCAACACTACCATTGTCATTTTCTTCATCACCATCACCATTATTGTCATTCTCACCTCCACCACCATCATCATCATCACCACCATTACCATCACCACCACCATCATCACCACCACCACCATCATCACCACCACCACCATCATCACCACCACTATCATCACCACCATTACCATCACCACCACCATCATCACCACCACCATCATCACCACCACTATCGCTATCATCTTCACCACAGTACCACCATCATCACCACCAGAACCACCACCATATCATCACCACCATCACCATTACCATCAACATTGTCACCATCACCACCATCACATCATCATTATCATCACCATCACAACCATTGTCTTCATCATTCCTTCCTCTTCCATTCTTCTCCGTTATTTCCCTCTCTTCTCATCCCATGTCTCTTTTTGTCCAGTGCACTCTGAAAATACCCAAGCTTGACTCAAATATCGAAGCTAATTCTGTTGCTGATGTAGCTAGAGGAATAAGGCAGTGACAATGTATTGGCCTTTCTTTATCAGCCAGAAAATCAGAAAGTGCAATTATTTGGATGGGGAGCATAAAGAAAATCAGTGAGGTAGTTTCAGATAACAATCCATTTTTTTCTGAAATGAACCATGCAGACTAACACAGTGAAGCTTTAGGTAAGCACAATAATTATAGTTGTGAAGAACCTTAGATGAACTGGCAACTTTGAAACCTCTTTTGGAAGAGGCAGTGACAGTGAGAGGTTTGGTGCAGTATTTTCACTTCGAATACCAGCTGCTGTGCATTGTGTGGCTCAGCTGCACTGTGACTCTGTGAATTCTACCTCTAGTGGGTGGGGGTTGACTCTCACTGAACCCTGAAAGGCTCTGACAGGGATCTTGGCTGAGCACTCTTGTCACCTACTAGCTATGTACTCTTGGGCAAATCATCTTAGCTTTTTAATCTGCAGGTGAAAATCTAAAATAACTGTATTAAATAGGCATATCAGAGAAGCAAGACAGGTACCCCCTATAGCCTCTCTGATGTCTAAAGCTGTTGTCACTAATTAGTCATTGCATTGTCTTACTTTTCTGAGCCCTGATGAGGTCTTAGAATCCTCTACTATGTCATCATATACCAGCAGTTGATAGAAGTAAGCAAACAAGATAAAACTTCTCTGCCATGCAGACCTTCTCTAGTTATCCCAACTTATTTTTTCCAGAATTACCCCTGATGTTGTATCAAATGTTTGTTCACTCGCTGATTTCCAAGGAAGAACCCCTGTGGAGTCCAGGGGGATTAAAGAGAATCCGCATAACGGTGACTAAGTGCTGAATTTATGCCATGCCAGTGAGTCTGACATGGGCCTTAGTCACAGCATTAGGATTTGCACCGTGGCCAATAAAATGAATCTGAGCAATGAAAAGATCAGGACTCATGTTTTCTATTTAGTCTTGGAAACAAGAGGATAGAGTTTAAATTGTGCTTGTGTGGCTGGGTATGGTACAGAAACTTTTTATTTTCCAGGTATAGGTCAGGCTTGCACCTTACAGGTACAGGTCTTTCACCACAATTACTACAAGACTCTATGGACACAAATAGCTCACCATACATTGAATAGGCATCCGAGCCACTGGTGGGATAGCCAGAATCTACACTGTCCCTCCTCAGAATTTCTAGGCACAGCTGGAAATTATTTAAATATGCTCATGATCATGTTCCCTCCCTCTGATGGGGACTGTTGTCCCCCAGGTCCCTGATGCTCAGCTGCTATTCTTTCAGGTATAAAGAAGCCCTAGCCTTGGAAGGAAATTGTTCAGTGCAACATTTCCTGAGACACTGTCATGACATTCCCATTTATCCTCCTATCTTCATAATTCCGTGTTGTGGTTTGAATTTCAAATGTCCCCTAACTTTAAAACATCATAAACAAGACAGTCATGGTTTGAATTTCAAATGTCCCCTAACTTTAAAACATCATAAACAAGACAGTCATGTTGGAAGTGGGGCTTGGTTGCTGAGAAAGGTATGACCTTGGGGAATATAATATATATATATATCCTCCTCTTGCTTGCTTTCTCTATTTCTATCCTTCATAACGTGAGATCAGAGTCTTTCCACTCATACTTGTACTCTGCTTCTCACTACCATTAAACCTCTGAAATCTCTAGAAATGTGAGCAAGTTACTCTTCTTTCCTTTAAATTATGATCACCTGTTTTTTTTTGTTCACAGCAGTGAGAATGCTGACCAAAACAGTTCCCCTACTTCCCCCTCCATCTCTTAACATAATTCCCTCCTCATAGTGCTAAGGCTGTCAAGAATCAAGCTGTGAGTATATGGACTAAGAGGGAGCATTTGCCTGTGAGCACATGGGTATGATGAGCTTTGGGCTGCCGTGCTTCAATGAAGGACATGGTGTTTTATGTAGTATGGACTCATCTCTGTGCTTGACTACATCTTGGACCATTTCCTGTTGCTATCACAGAATATCTGCAACTAGGTTACTTATAAAGAAAAGAAAATTATTTCTTAGCTTCTGGAGGCTGGGAATTGCAAGGTGGAGGGGCTACATCTGGTGAGGGTCTCATTACTGATAGGTATTCTCGCTCAGTCATGATGTGGTGCCATCAATCACATGGTGAGACAGAACTAATTCTCCCAAGAGAGCTTACTTTTACAACAGAGCCATCTCCTCCTCACTAACCTGTAAACCCATCAATCCATGAATATATTAATCACCTCCCAAAGGTCCCATCCCCAAATGCCATTGATGCATGTGTTGGAAAATTAAGTTTCCAACACATGGGACTTTAGGGGCACATTTAAACTAAAGCAGAGGAGGAGCTGCTAACATGATCCTGGTCTAAGCCTGAGGTAAATGCTTTTCCCTCATAGAAAAAGTTAAGTCAGCCTAATGTATATAGGATCTATAGCACTTTCATTTCTGACTTGAGTTTCATGATGCTTCAGTATTCTTCCTTACTCTCATGCAAACAGGCTTCCATTGCCCCGTCACTTTAATTTTTGGAGTGTCAGGAGATATTCCTACATTGTGAAGCTAGGCTACAAACTCCAAAAATAAAAAAATTATGATTTAGAAAATCATAAAAAATTTTTTGAAAACGTATGTATTGAGGAATGAAATTTCCAGAATGGTGAACAGTAAAAGGAGCTCTGTAGACCCTCATTTTATTGAAGTAACAATTTAACTAGTGAAAATTATGAAAACAAACCAATTGAATCACTAAAAATTGTCCTAAGGGTATACAGAAAATGAAGAAACATTTGTTCAAGAAAATCTATTAAATCCTGGTAAGAGACTATGTCATTTGAATCATGAGCTTTTTCTGTATATATCCTAAACACAGCTTCACGAAAAGAAAACTCTATTAGGGAACTGTATTCTGGATGTTTTTAGCCAAGAACGCAGAAATTTTCTCTCCATCCAGCTCCAGGTCTACAGATTTAGTTTCACTTAGGAAAGGATAGATTTCCAGCCTGTCTCAATCCCCTTAACCACATACTGCAGAAGTACTACCCTGAGTAGGTGTGGCTAAGAGGGTCAGAGCTCACCTCCCCCATCCAGATCCCACACCTAAGGCTGGAGCTTTATCCCAGGAAGAGCAAGTAAAAAATGCTGGAGCTCCAGTTTTACACGCTTGATGCATGGTAAAGGCTATAGCAGGAGAGGCCTTCCTAGAAGAATATGTGCTCTCATACCTGACCAGTGGCCATTTACAGAGCAGGATATCACTTTGCAAGAAACAGACTGCTGTTCTTTTTCACTGTCCCAAGAGAAGCACGGGGTTTCTTCCCAGGAAAAGAAACAGTCTTTAAGGAGAGATAGTTCTACCACTCTGCATGGGGGGATTGAATTCATTTGGAAAAGAGTGTGGAGAAAGTGGAGAATTTCATGCCTAGGGATGTTGTCAAAAGCAATGGAAGTCTTTGTAAGGAGACTGAACACTGATTTACCAAAAAGCTACTTTGAGCTGGGATGATATACTCCTAGGAAGCCAGTTTTTAAAACAAAATCATATTTTTCCTAGCAATATGAAGACTATGTGCATACCAACAGTACCTCATTAATAACTACAGAGAAATATTTCAAGCTACTGGTTCCTGCCCAACCTTAAGAATATATTATAAATTCTCTGAACCATGAAAGCATTCTCCAAGCCATATCTATGGGAAGAGGCGAAAATCAAATAGCTTAAGGGGTGTAAACACAACATTTGACCAATAAGTGGCTTATCCTGACAGTGTAACCACTAGGGTAACTGATAAAAATTGGGAAAACATTTTAGGAGTGATAAAAGAGTTTGAATACTGCAGAACTGGAGGGATCATAGACTTAATTCAGATTTAATTCAGATAAAACACTACACAAGAAACAAATGACCAAAAATAAAAATAAAAAAACAAGCCTTGGGAAAGGTATAGTAGGGGTGGATTCAGATAGTCTTTGCACTCTGTTATCTAAAATGTTCACATGGAAACAAGTATAAGATGCAAAGAAATAGAAATGTGGGACGCACACAGAGAAAAAGATATACAATGGAGATTACTTTTGAGGAAAGTAAGTTTCAGAACACAAAGACATCAGTGCAGGTATTATAGTGTGTTCAAAAACCAAAAGGAATTGTAATGGAATAAACAAAGAAAAATATAATGGTGATCTTTCATTAAATAGAAAATTGAAACAAGGTTGAAGTTATAAAAAAGAATTAAATAGACATTCTGAAGTTGAGAAGTAAAATAACTGAAATAAAAGCCTTTCTGGAGGAACTCACCAGTATATTTGAAATGACCCAATCAGAAATAAATTAATTAGAAAATAGAGTGATAAGGATTAAGCATTCTGAGGAATACAGAGAAAAAAGAAAAAAGTTTCAAAGAAATATCATACCACTAAGGAGAGAAGAAAGTGAGAAATAAGTAAATAAATAATGGATGGAAACTTTCCAAATTTGCTGAAAAGTTATGCAATCAAGACGTTCAACAAACGAGAACTTAGATAAGCATAGACATAATTCACAGCTATATCATATTTGAAATATTGAAAGCCAAAGGATAAAAACCTCAAGAGCAGCATGTTCAAGGATACCCCAGTAAAAATGACAGCTGACTTCTCATCAGAAACAATGTAGACCACAAAACAGGGGGACCTATTAAAAGTGTTGGAAAAAAATTTTAAGTGTGGCCTGGCATGGTGGCACATGCTTGTAATCCCCGCACTTGGGAGGCAGAGACAGGAGGATCGCACAGGTTTGAAGACAGCCTCACTGATTTAAGAGACCCTATTTCCAAATAAAAATATAAAATAGGTCTGGGAGTGTAGCCCAGAGGTAGAAGGGTTTCCAGGAACCCCAGTACCATAAAAAAAAAATTAAGTTTGTGTTAAGCAAGACCCTTATATACAACAAAACTCCAAAATCATCTTTCAAAAATGATGTCAAAGTCATGGCATGGTGGCACACATTTATAATTCCAGTACTTGGGAGGCTGAAATAGGAGAATTGCAGGTTGAAGGCTAGTCCTAGCAACTTAGTGAGATCCTTCAGCAACTTAGCAACACTATATAAATAGGACTAGGGACGTAGTTCAAAAGTAGAATACCTCTGGATTGATTCCTCAGTACAAAAAAAAAAAAGTCAAAATGAAAACATTCTCAAGTAGACAAAGAAGTAAGATAATTTATTGCTAGTAAAACTGCCTCGCAAGTAATACAAAAGTAGTTCTTTAGATAGACAATAAGTGATACCAGGTATTAAATAAATTCCACAAAAGGGGAAAAGACCAAAACCAAGCAGTGAATACTGATACAGGTCTAAACATAGTATTATGCTATGGCATATTTTCTTTCCTTGACTAATTTTTAGAATAAGTGCATTAAATAATGTGTATATTAAGCTATTCTGCATATAATATGTAGAAATAAAATATATCAATGGGGGACAAAAAAGAAGGCAGGTAGAGGAAAACTATATTGCAGTAAGAAAGTGATACTAAATGCTAATTCAAATTCACAGAAATTGAAGAGAATCAAAGATCAAATTTAATTAAATTGTATAAATATATACCTGCTATCCTTTTTACTCTCAGCTTCTTTAAAAGAGATAAGATTACATTCAGACGCACTCTTGTAATCCCCGCGTTTGGGAGGCGGAGACAGGAGGATCACGCAGGTTCAAAGCCAGCCAGGCTGGCTTAAGAGACCCTGTTTCCAAAAATAAAAAAGTATTTAAAAAAAGATTACAAACAGTAGTATTTATAGCTATGCATTTTGTTTCTCCCTTATACAGATGTAAGCTGTACAATAGTCTTAGCATAAACACAGTTGGGAGAAGAAATGTAGCTATATAAAAATAAAATTGCTTTCTGTCACTGGAATTAAATGAATATATATTCAAAGTAGATTTTGAGAAGATGTATATTACAAATCATGTTAAGAAAATAATTCAAAGATATAATAAAATTTCATAAAATTAAATTGTTAAATTAGTATTATTAATCAAGTTTGTCCATTTTCATTAACTGACTACGTGCAAGGCACATTGCAGAAATATTTTCCTATGTGATAGCATCTGAATGTGGCCTAAGAACGCATGTGACAATCCTAAGATCAACGTTCCACAGTCAGCTTGTTGCCTCTGTGTTTTTAAGAAAATCCTATCCACACAGAGTTTACAAGTCAGAGTCCACCTAGCCAGGCCTGGTGGTGCATGCCTGTAATCCCAGTACTCCGGAGACTGGGGAAAGAAGATCACAAGTTTAAGGCCAGCCTGGGCAGCTGAGTGAGACCCCTAAGTGTGATCCCCAGCACACCCCCACATATACATAAAGATAAGACATGATAAGGCTGAGCATGGTGGCGCACACTTGTCATCCCAGCATTTGGGAGGCTGAGACAGGAGGATCGAGGTTCGTGGACAGCCTCAGCTACTTAGTGAGGCCCTTTGTAACTCAGTGAGACCTGTTTCAAAATAAAAAATAAAATCAGGGCTGGGGTGTAGTTCAGAGGTAGAATGCCCCTGGGATCCATCCATAGTACCGGGTCGGGGGGAAGACATGGCTTGTCCTGTTATTACAGAAGTGGTCGGAGGCCTACAGCCCAGCCCACCTCCAGCCGGCACTCCCAGGCAGGAGCCAGCGGGCTGTTGCTAGTGCCCCACTGTGCTCACTGAACAGTCCAGCCCCCCAGGAGCTCCCTCCACAGTGCCCAGGCTCGGCTCCTCACAGCTCCAGTCTTCCTCCCTGTGGGTGGCACCTCTGTTATCTCTTGTCTACTGCTCTTTGATTAATGTTTCAGAAAAAAAGCACAGACAACTGTTTTTACTCTGCTACAATTACCTGAAATTCTCAGAAATTAGACTTAAAACCACTATCATGTCTGTTTTGTTTTTTTTTTTTTTTTGGTAATTCCCTGAACTGTATTGTAACAATCTATTGATACAGTTGGTGGAATTTTAATAAAGGTGAAACTTAAAAAAAATGTTAAATTAGAAAAGAGAGTAGGAATCCAGACAAACTGGTACACTCTTGTAATTCCAGTACTTGGAAGGCTGAGACAGGAGGCTCACGAGTTTGAAGCCAGCCTTAGCAACTTATCAAGGCCCTTCACAACTTAGTAAGACCTGTTTTAAAATGAAAAATAAAATTTGGCTGGGGTATAACTCAGAGATAGAATGCCCCTGGGTTTAATCTCCAGTACCCCCTCCCAAAAGAAAAAAAATGATGGTAAATGAAGAACATAGGAACTAAAAACATTGTAAGACATATACAAGAGATAAATCTAACTATATCACTAATATAATATTAAATGCAAATGAGTAAAATAGTCTAATTAAAAGGAAAAAACAAGGATGAAATGATTCATCTAGATACTGTCTACCAGAGACATACTTGGATCTGATAATACAAATAAGTTAAAAATTAGAACGAATATCATACAAATAACTAAATTCACTATAATAATATCAGAGAAGATAGACCTTAAAAATTTTCAAGTTACTAGAGAAAAAGAGAGGCAGCCAGGCATGGTGGCACACACTTGTACTCCCAGGAGAATTTAGGAGGCTGAGACAGGAGGATCCCGGTTCTTGGCAAGCCTCAGCTACTTAGTGAGGAGGCCCTTTGCAACTCAGTGAGACCATGTTTCAAAATAAAGAACAAGAAAATAGGGCTGATGGTGTAGTTCAGAGGTAGAATGACCCCTGGGTTCCATTCTACCTCTGAATGTAACACAAAAACAAAGAAAGAGAGGCATACATATTGATAAATAATTATTTGGGAAAATATAACAAATAACAACAACAACAACAACAACAACAACAATATACACAATACAAACCAATAAAAAAAAAACCTCACAAAATATGGGAAGCAAAGCATGATGAAATTTATGGGAAAAAATAGACAATTTTCTCAGATCACAGTCGAATAATATTAGAAATCATTAAGAGAAATAAATATGAGAAATTCTCAAATGTGTGGAATTAACACACTCCTAAATAAACAATGAGTCAATGAAGTTGCAAGAAAAGACTTTATCAAATTAAATCCTTTTCCATTAAGAGGAGTCTTTGTGTGTGGTTCTGGTGATTGAACCCAGGAATGTTCTATGTCCGAGCTACATCCTAGCCTTATTTTTATTTGGTTTTTTGAAACAGGGTCTCACTAAGATGTAGAGGGCCTCACTAAGTTGCTGAGGCTGGCCACATATCTAAGATCCTCCTGTCTCAGCCTCTCAAGCACTGGGATTACGAGTGTGTGCCACCATGCCCAGCTTGGAGGAATCTTTTAGGGGCCCAGTGGAGGTTGGGAAGCAGGTCTTGCTCTGTTGTGGTGTGCTGTGAAGTGTCCTCCTCCCCCCCTCCCCCCACAAAGATTCATGTGTTGAAGGCTTGGTCCCCATTGCTGCAGTTTCTTTTCAGAAGTGATTGGATCATGAAGATTCTGATCTCATTGAAGGATTAGTTGGTGATGAGTTCATAACCGAACAGATTGTTGGGAGGTGCTGAAGACTGGGAGGTGGACTGTATCTTGTCCCTGGCCCCTTGCTCTCTCTGCTTCCCAGCTGCTGGGAGGTCAGCAGTTTTCCTCCACCTCACTCTTCCGTCATGATGCTTCTGCTTCAGCACAGGCCTTGTTTGGAGGTTGGCTCTTGGGAAGTCATTGGATCCTGAGGGCTCTAATTTTATTAATGGGTCCATCCATTAATAAATGCTTTAATAATTTGGTGGCATTGTTGAAAGGTGGTAGAAACTATAGAAGTTGAGGTCATGTTGGAGGAAGTAGGTCACTAGAAGTATGCCCTGGAAATGGATATCTTGTCCCCAGCCCCGTTCTCCCCCTCTGCTTCCTAGTTGCCATAAGCTGAGCACCTCTCCTCTGCCAGGCCCTTCCATCATGATGTGGTACCTCACTTCAGGCCCACAGCGATGGAGGTAGCCAAACATAGACTGAAATCTCTGAGATCATAGGCCCAAATAAGTCTCTCATCTTCTAAGTTGCTTTCTTCTGGTATTTTGTCACAGCAACGAAAAGCTAACTGACATACACTCCAGGGAGGAAGAATGCATCCAAGAAGACAGAGATGGACCGCTCGGGTTTATGATGACTCCTTGCTTGTGTGGAAAGTGGTGGAAAGAGAGGAGCAGAACAGGATTCCATGAGATTCTGCCAGCAGCTCAGCAGAGCCTATGGCTGTGGCAGTCAGGGGGACCAGCTCCTCCTATCCACTCCCCTGCCTCCTGCCACTGGGCTGCCTCTGCAAATGGCCCTGCCCCTTCCAGGCCATCAACATGACCTTGTGTGTAGCTCCTCCTGCATTTAATTCCATGTCACTGTATCTTTTTGTTGGCTTTTTTCAAGTCAAGCTGCATCCTTGGTTATCAGTATAACACAAGGTACTTTTTCTACATTCAATAGATTCCATGGAGAGTCCATCAATAGATATCCTTGGTTGCTGGTCATGCTAAGGGCAACCCAGATGTCCATACCTCTATTCATACCATGGTTTCTCAAGCTTGGCACCAAAGGATTAGTTGTTGGGGGAGGACCATCCTATGCATTGCAGGATAGTTAGCACCATCTATAGAGGACTCAGTCCTCTACTTTCTAGTAGCAGTTTCTCAATTTCCCTATCTGTGACAATCAAAAATATCTCCAAAATTTAACAAATGTTTCCTGGGGAGTGATATTCCTCCCAAACACTTTTGAGGACCACTGGAAATGAACCCAGGAGCATTCTACTTCAGAGCTATATCCCCAGTCCAAGTACTGAGATTACAGGTGTCTGACAGTGGGCCCAAGGACTGGAGGTTTAAAGCCAGATAATCCTGGGTCCAAGTCCCGCCATCAGCACCCCTCAATAGCAGGCTGGCCCTGAGTTTCATTTCCCTCCCCTGCAGATGATGTCTAAACTGAGGTGATGGGAGCGGGGAGAAGGAAACTCTCTAAAGCACAGAATGTACTTAAACAAACATACTGATGTCAAACACTAAGCCAAGCGTGGGAAGGAGGGATGGGGAGGGAATGAGGTGGGGACTGGGTAGGGGCTAACTGGGCGATGTGTGCATGTATGTCTACACAAGGTTTTTTTTTTTTAATTCCATTATGATGTATGAATACAATGCACCAATAAAAAAAGAAAAAATAAAATAAAATTTAAATGAGTAGATACATATGGCACATCACTCAGGTGTTCCCCCTTCGCTCTTACCCCATTCTGGCCACTTTTGCTTCCTCTCTGATCCATTCTTTTGGGCCTATCCATATCAGTCATTTCAGAAAACTCTGGACTTTGGTCTGGGAATCTCAGAGTCACAAAATGTATGAGATGAAGAGTTACTTAGTGTCTACCCAGACAGCTTCTTTATTTTTCAGGTGGAAAAACAGATTTGAGGAGGGGATCACAGAAGACTTCTTAAAGCTTCCTGTCTTCTGGGTTAGTCTCTCTGATTTACTCTTCTCCTTTTTCATGCCTGTTATTCTACTGTATTTTTTCAATAGCCCTGATCTGTAAGAAGCAGATTTTGGGTGAATGGCTCATTTGATAGGGAATGAAAGTGAGGCCCAGAAAGCTCAGGCCATCTCTAAGTCACACAACTAATTAGTAGTAGAATTAGGACAAAAATAAGCTTTCCTGACTCCTAGCCATTAGCTCTTACCTGTGTGTCTGCAATTAAACAGAAAGGCAGAAGAGAGATGTTGGATCACATAGGCTTTATAATAAATAGTTTTCTGCCAAATATTCATTCTAATCACTAGAGAAGCTTAAAGGGAAAAATGACTATACAGGCATATCTCAAAATAAGACATACAAATGACCAACAGGTATGGACAAAAATGCTCAGTATCATTAATCATCAGGGAAATGCAAGTGAAAACCACAAAAAGGTATTAAGGTCCAGTGAGAATAGCTACTTCTTCCTGGGAGTTATAGTGACTCCCTTCTGATGAAATTATTGGGTATATAACCTAGGAAATTTCCAGAGAAAAGCTTTTGTCCACCCCCTAAAATCCCTATAATAAAGTAAATAATGCAATCAATAAAATGTTTTTTTTTATTGGTTGGTTTATTTTTTCCCCTCTTTAGATGCTGTGATATCATCTAATAAGACAACACAAACTATTTTTTCTAATTTTTTCCCATGGTATTGGAGATGGGATCCAGGCGTGTTCTAATCCTGAGCTATACCCCAGCCCTTTTTATCTTTTTAATTTTGAAACACAGTGTCACTAAATTGCTGAGGGTTTCACAAAGTTGCCAAGGCTGGCCTTCCAAGCACTGTGATTACAAACGAACACTACCTTGCCAGGCTAATTTTCCTCTCTTTCTGTGGGCCACTCAGTGGGGTCTTGTGTGCCAAGTCCTAAGTTCCTTTCCCAGGACCAAGCTTCCAGCTTTGACATTTGGAAGATCTGGAAACACCAGACCTTGCTTTCTCCAGGAAACCATCAGAAGCTGCTGGCACTGGATTCCTCAAGCTCTGCGGAACCCCAGGGAACTCCATGTGGCTTCCACCCAGTGGATACCACTCAGTAAGCTTTCTATTCCACCCAGGTAAGCTTTTAAATAATTGGCTGCTTACCAGTGCCTTGTCTTAGAGGAGCAAGAAATAAAAGCTTTTGTATTGCAAGGATAAAAAAGTAGGCATGGAAACCCCTGGTACAGAGTTATATTCCAAAGGGTAAAGGACTAAGGATGTGGGGGTTCAAATTAGTGAGTTCAAGAACTTAGATGTTTGGATGCTGAGCCCTACAGCCTTGGGGGTTGTGGTGAAGAGAGAGGAGGCTGAGTTTGGCCTGGCAGGTGAGCTGGTAAAACTGAACCTACCCAGGAAACCCAGGAGCATCGAGCATCAGTAGTAGAGAGATGAATGTTTGACAGAACTGTGAATAACACCAGTAGAGGAAGAATGAGCTGTTTAACAAAATGGCCAAGACAAAAGATGGTTTTCCCAGATTTAATCATATGTAGAGTATTGTACAAATGTTTCTTGTGTATAAATATCAGGGGACAATTGCTGTGGTTACTAAGATAAAACCATAAAACCATTCCTACGGTTTTACTAAAACTTCTAACATGTCTTATCTCATTAAATCTCAAACACAGCTGGCAACCTTGCAAGCCATGGTAACAGTTATCGTTTTAAAATAATTCTATCGGTGCACTGAAGTCATACTTTATAAGTGAGGTTCAAAGTGACACTAACATGCATGCACACAGGCTTGGTGTGTCTTCCTCCACATCCCACCCCGTCCCTGCTCCTTCTTCCCTGTAAGTGTTAGTGAGGTTGTGAGGCCTTTATGGTGGACATAACACTATTTACTGCTTTCTTCCTCAAGCCTCCCTTCCCCCTCCCACCTCGGTCCCCTGCTCCCTTTCACTATTCTATTGGTCTCTTTCCTCATTTATCTTATATCCCTTCTGTTTCCTATTTTTCTATCTTGCTTCCACATAGGAGATAAAACACACAACCCTTGACTTTGTGAGGCCACTGGCTGATCTCAGCATATTATTCTTTAGTTCTATCCATTTTCCTGCCAATGAAATGATTTTGTTCTTCTTTATGGCTGATTAAAACTCCACTGTTTATATAGAACACATTTTCTTTATCCGCCCATCTGTGGATAGACATCTGGGTTGTTCGCATCATTTGGCTATTGTGAACTGTGCTACTATAAGCATGGGTATGCAAGTATCCCTACAGTATTCTGACTTTAATTCTTTTGGAAAGATTCTTCAAGAACTTTCCAAAAGACTTAAAATGTGAAGATGTTATCTTTATGAGGAAGGAAGTAGACCCTGAGCACATCATGGAAGCTCATAGAATTTCATTTTTATTCTCATTTAACAAGTGAAAATGCTGACACTCAAGCAAAGTGTCTTTCCTACAAACATTTTATAAATTCTGAGATTGGAACCCAAATTCGATCCCTTTCCCAACCTCCTAATGAACACAGAAGGTAATCTCTTCCTTAAGGCCTGGGTTTGGCATGCACTGAAAGCCTTGGGGCTGGGGTCCCAAGGCCACTGGGATCCCAGTGAGCTACAGTTTAGTAGATCCCTTCATCAAAAAAGGGTAGGCAAAGTGCTCACTGGCTCTCAAGATGTCCCTGTGGGTAAGAGTGGGTAGAAAGAAAGCAGGCTTCCGTGGGTGCAATTTCAGCTCCAAGTAGTGTGTGTAGTTTGGAGCAAATTTCCCAACTTTCATAGCACCCATTCCTTCAGTTCTTAAACAAGTTCTCAGTATACCGTTCTGCTGTACCAAGTCTGATGTGAATCTTATCAATAGTGGTTCACAGCCATGGGGCTGCTGTAGGCACTAACTAAATACCATCCCGGAATGTAAGTCATTTTGCAACTTGAAGCCAGGAACAAGAATGATTTTCTTTCATTTGTTCCAGAAAGAGGTAGTAGGCTTTCCTTGTCAGATAGTCACAGGGCCCAGCCATTGAGTGTAGTCAAGACTCCTGTGATTGCATCCAGGGGCCTGGGCCTCTGTCACAGGGGGGGACTTGAAGTGAACCTGGGGACTGTTAACACTGACACATGCTGAGGGATGTCCTCTGTGGTGAGCAGGCCCGTTGGGAGGATGAAACCCGAAAAGCCTGTTCCACCCACAGTGGTTCATTACCAATGAAACATGACGACTTCATTTGAGTGGAAGCTAATGGCGAACAGATGGGCTGGCAAGGCAGAGACCATGGCCCTGCCTCCAACGGCACAGTATGTCCTGGAAGCCCTGAGTCCTGCTTCACTCTGCTTCTCAGTCCAAGAGCTCGTGAGACCGGGGAAGTGGCTAACAGGAAACAGGACGGCCAGAGCATGTGTTTATGCTTCTGCCATACCAAATTGTCCCCGTGGCTATCCTGCAGGATAAAAACACAGCATAGGAGAGGAGAAGGGGGTGGCCACGGCCTTAAAATACATGTGGGGGCTCTCTATCTGCTTGGGTCTTGAAGCTGATTCTGCTAGAAGGCTGTGCTATAACATAATCAGGAAAAAGAAAGTGAATATGTATTTACTGAGCTAGTGTCTAGACACTCACTGCAATGGGCTATGTGTGTAAATATATATACACATACAATTTTATAATGTCAACCTCCTCCTAATTAGGGTAAATCCAGGCCATAGAGACGGTTTTCTGTTTGGTTTTCTTTTACTTGGCTTTGATTTTTGTTTTGCTTTGGTTTGGGGTTTTGGCAGGTCCCAAATTGCTGTTGACCATTTGGGGTCAACCTCCGTGGCACAGTGGTTAAGTCAAAGTTAGAACCAGAGAATCAAGAGGAATGACAGAAGACAGGGTGCTCCAAGACCCTCCTAAATCTTCACAAGGTTAACTGTGACTCGACTGCATGAAAATGATTCACAAATGATTGCAATTTCATGTCTGATGAAGGCATGATGTAGGGCATGATTGATGTAGGCATAGAACAGACACAGCAGAAAAGGACCTCAGAAGGAAAAGGGTAGGGGAGAGATTTGACTTCCACAGGGTGTGGATTTAGGGTTTTAGCTTAAGTTAAACTGAGCTGACTTTGGTACCCATATTGTACTTCATTAAGACTGACCTACAATCCTAGGATTTGAGACTATTGGCTTTCAGCTCTTAGGAAATTGAAGATCAAGATAGGGAAAGAAAATACAGTAAGTGGAGGAATCTGTGTTCGTATCCAATTATTTTTAATGAGAAGGTGTGTGACTTACCAGGGTCATGAAACTGCCTGTCGTCTCAGCCTGGGAACATTGCCACAGTGGAAGAAGCAGGACCACATACGGATGTTTTGTCCACATCCCACAAGACACAGATCCTTATTTAGTGGACCTCCTGCGCTGCTTTCCTTTAAACACATCTTAAAAAAAATAATAACTACCCTTTCTCTTAAAAAAAAAAACCTGCTACCCAGCTGTTATAAAAATGATATAAAAACAAACTCAAAAATAAATTTTAAAATGCATTGACCCAAATCTCATATGATTGCTATGAGGAGCAGATGAACATTGAAATCTCTGTATACAGGCTGGATAGATTGAACTTTCGAAAACTGACATAAAAATTTAAAAGTTCTATATTAAACAATATACATTTTCCTCAGGTTAATCCACAGATTTAATATAAATTTCTTGAAAAGTAAAAACATAATTTAATACAGATTCAACATCTACTGTAGATGTTGAAATGTTTTGAAATTCATAAGCAAGAGTAGACAGAAATATCTGAAATACTTAGAAAGGGGAAAACCCATTTTACCAGGTATAAAGATTTTAGAAAAACAGAAGCCATGTTGATTTGATTCAGAGATGTTATGCATACATCTTGTACATAGGAAATATAATAACTTGAACATAAGAAAAAGTAGAATCACAAGCCATATCAAGCCATATGCAATTTCAACTCCAGGTAGATTAAAACTTAAATCAGTAAAATCATATAAATCGAAAAGAAAATATTGTAGGTTATATTTAACACCTTAGGAAGGTAGGGAAGGATTTTTTTTTAGAAAACCACAACATTACAAACCATAAAGAAAAATTTTGTAAATTTACCTATATCATAATTGAAAACAGGTGGGGTTCTGGCTATGGTAAAAAGAATGGCAAACATTTTTATTCTCCAGAACCAACTTAAAAGTGAACAAAATTGTAAAAAACAAGCATTTCAGTTTTCTGGAGAGTGACTGAAGGCCAACAACGAGTTATTTGTTCATTAGTAACTGGTGGAACTTGGAGTCTGCACGGTGAAAGTCTGAGGCTGCTTGCCTGGGGCGGCTCCCGTTCTCCCACTCCTGGACTCAGGGGCTGTGGATTTGCCAGCGTGAGGAACTGGCCATGAAAACAACAGCTTTCCTGTCAGAGGTGGTTAACTCAGTTTGGAGTGGAGGATGAAAACCCATGGCTGATGGTGTTCTCAGTAAAAGCAGAAAATTAAGTAGGAAAAAAAAATGGGGAAAACCCTATAAAGACATTACCCTAAGGTTGTTAGTTCCGGATGCAATTAGACCAGCCTGAAATGGCAATTAGAAAACCAAAGGTTAGATAACCTCCGCACACTGCCATGTGAAACTCGGAATGAACATGCAGATGGCAGACCCTAGAGGGCCCAGGAGAAAGCAGGCTGGCCCCTGAATGGTTGTTAAATCTCCCCCTTCTTCCAGCCACAGAGGCTGGACACCTTATCCTCTGGGCTTTGGAGCACAGACATTTTCTCATCTTGGACTGATGGCTAAGCTATTCAGAAGTGGGGGCAACCCATAACAAGAATCAGCAGCCACATTGTCAGGGAACTGGTAAGTGCAGGCAAGTCAATAAGCAAACAAAGTCACCAAAGAAAGCTCTTGGAACAAAAATGTTCAAATCCAGTTGCTTTCATACATTATCTAAGGGCCCCCATTTTCTTTGCCAACAAAGGAATTTAGGTAAAATGTGAAAGACAGAAGAGTGAATTCCAAGCCGGGTGTGGCAGTGGTACATTCTTGTAATTCCGGTACTTGGGAGGCTGAGACAGGAGGATTGCAGGTTCAAAGTCAGCCTCTGCAACTTAGTGAGGCTCTCAGCAACTTAGTAAGACCCTGTTTCCAAATAAAAAATAAAATAGGTCTAGGCATGTAACCTGGAGGCAGAAGGACCATGGGTTCTATCTCCCCAGTACTACCAAAAAAAGTAAATAAATAAATAAAAAGCCAGGCATGGTGGTGTACACTTTTAATCCCAGCATTTGGGAGGCCGAGACAGTGAAGCCCTCTGCAACTTAGTGAGATCCTGTTTCAAAATAAAGAATAAAAAGTAGGGCTAGGGGTGTGGCTTGGAAGTAGAGTGCCCCTGGGTTCCATCACCAGTATAGGAGAGAGAGAAGAAGAAGAAGAAGGAGAAGAAGGAGAAGGAGAAGGAGAAGGAGAAGGAGAAGGAGAAGGAGGAGGAGAAGGAGAAGAAGAAGAAATAATGAAAGAAAGAAAGAAAGAAAGAAAGAAAGAAAGAAAGAAAGAAAGAAAGAAAGAAAGAGTGAAATCCAGATTCGGGGGGAAAATAATAATAACAATAAAAATAAAAGTCAACTAAACCTCCAACCAATACTACTTATGTAGGGGAAGACTTTTGCCTATTATATGTTAAAAGATAAAAGGAGATGGTGTTGAAAGAATTAAAGGGAAAGATGATGGCAATAATTTCACAAATACTTTATCTCTACAAATAATTATAAATCACAGAAAAAGAAGCAAAAGAAAACTGTAATTGGTAACTTGAAAAACTCACTAAATTATTTCAAAAGAACATTTAAGCCAGGCACGGCGGCACACACCACCTTACTTGGGAGACTGAGACAAGAGGATCACAGGCTCAAGGCTAGCCTCAGAAACTTAGTGAGACCCTAAGCAACATAGTGAGACTCTGCTTCAAAATTAGAAGAAAAAATTGGGGTCTGGAGATGTAGCTCAGAGGTAAAATGCTACAGACAATCCTCAGTACTATATATGTAGCTATATATACAGCTATTTGTAAATTCAATGATTGACACAGAAATTATGTAATGCAAAAAAATTCAGAGAAAAATATAGAAGAAAATCGGGCAGAGCCTCAGAGACCATGGGAGAACATTTACCACTCCTTTGGGCTTGCTCTATGAGATTGTTCTCAATACTCTGGAAGAGGGGGCGCTCCTCCTCCCCAGGTCCCTGGGCATCTGCTGGGCATGGCCAGTGCTTTCCAGGGGACCTCTACCACAATTCCTTCAACACTTGGGTGGGGGCATCAGTGATTTCTCATTAATCACAAACGGAAGTGTTCAGCTTTGTACTAAAGCAGCATTCTCTGTGATCCTTTTAAAAGGACCATCTGTCTAGCCCCATTCCTTTCCACATGCTCTGAATTCTCAAGATGGATGAAAGCTAAAGCATCGCTGTGACATTGCTGGTGTAGTTGGCATTGACCTTCTTTTTCCTGGTGACTTAGGAAAGAGAGTGGGCAAGGGGCCATCTTATTGAAAGGTCATCTAGCCATAGATAGATCTGAAGTGGCCATGGATGGGGATGGGACCCCTGAGGATGGGAAACTGCTTTTCTCTTTTTTTTCCAATACGAGTGTGACTTTCCTGTTTTACTACTATGTTTGCCTTTCTAAGCTCTTAGGTCACCAGGAAGGAAGAAAATATTTAGAGAATTAAGATTTTTTCTTTCTCCATATAAAGTTCATGATTGATTTTTCTAGGTCTCTGAAGAATGTCGCTGGTATTTTAATGGGAATTGCACTGAATCTATAGATCAGTTTTGGCAGAATGACCATTTTGATGATATTTATTCTGCCTATCCATGAGCACGGGAGATCTTTCCATCTTCCAAGGTCTTCTTCAATTTCTTTCTTTAATGTTTTATAGTTTTTGTTGTAGAGGCCTTTTACATCTTGGGTTAGGTTTATTCCTAGGTATTTTATTGGTTTTGAGGTTGTAGTGAATGAAATTGTTTTCTTTGTTTCCTTCATTGTGGATTGATTGTTGGCATAAAGAAAAGCCACTGATTTCTTTAGGTTGATTTTGTATCCTGCAACTTTGCTGAATTTGTCAATCAGCTCCAGAAGTCTTTTGGTTGAGTTCTTTGGGTCTTCCAGATAAAGGATCATGTCATCTGCAAATAAGGATAATTTTAATTCCTCTCTTCCTATGTGAATTCCTTTGATTTCCTTCTCTTGTCTGATTGCTGCAGCAAGAGTCTGAAGGACTATATTGAAAAGGAGTGGTGATAGTGGGCATCCTTGTCTTGTTCCTGACTTTAGCGGAAATTCTGGCAGTTTTTCCCCATTCAATATAATGTTGGCTTTGGGTTTGCAGTATATTGCCTTAATGATGTTGAAGTACATTCCTTCTATTCCAATTTTTTGCAGTGTTTTTAACATAAATGGGTGTTGGATTTTGTCGAATGCTTTTTCAGCATCTATTGCTATGATGATGTGGTTTTTGTTCTTGGTTCTATTTATGTGGTGAATAACATGTATTTATTTGCATATGTTGAACCAGCCTTGTTTTTCTGGGATGAAACTGACTTGGTCATGATGTACATGCAGGAGGCATTACAATCCCAGACTTCAAGCTATACTATAGAGCAATAGTAGTAAAAACAGCATGGTACTGGCACAATAACAGATATACTGACCAGTGGATTAGAATAGAAGATACAGAAACAAATCCACACATCTTTAGTCAATTAATCTTTGACAAAGGGGCCAAACTCATACGCTGGAGAAAAGACAGCCTTTTCAACAAGTGGTGCTGGGAGAACTGGCTAACCACTTGTAAAAAGATGAATCTAAACCCCTATATCTCACCATGCACAGGAATCAACTCAAGATGGATCAAAGACTTAGAAATTAGACCTGAGACTGTGAAGTTAATAGAGGAGAGCATAGGTTCAACACTACAACATATTGGCACAGGCAGTAACTTTCTCAACAAAACCTCCAAAGCTCAGGAAATTAAAGCAAGAATTAACAAGTGGGATAGCATCAAATAACAAAGTTTCTTCTCATCAAAGGAAACTATCAATAACCTAAAGAGGAAGCCTACAGAATGGGAAAAGATCTTTACCAGCCACCATTCTGATAGGGGGCTAATATCCAGAATATACAAAGAACTCAAAAGACTACACTAGCAAAACAAACAACCCAATCAAGAAATGGGCAATTGAACTAAATAGACACTTCACAAAAGAAGAGATACAGAGGGCCAATAGATACATGAAAAGATGTTCTTCATCACTGGCCATCAGGGAGATGCAAATCAAAACTTCACTGAGATTCCATCTAACCCCAGTCAGAGTGGCAAACATAAAGAAATCAAATAACAACAAATACTGGCCAGGATGTGGGGAAAGAGGAACTCTTTTACACTGTTGGTAGGAATGCAAACTAGTTCAGCCACTATGGAGATCTGTGTGGAGATTCCTAAGAAAGGTGGGAATAGATCCACCATATGATCCAGCTATACCACTCCTGGGTGTCTTTCCAAAGGGGTTGAATTCAGAGAACTACAGCAACATATGCATATCTATGTTCATAGCAGCACAATTCGTAATAGCCAAAATATGGAACCAACCTAGATCTCTATCAACAGATGAATGGATAGCAAAACTGTGGGAAATACACACAATGGAATTCTATTCAGCCATAAAGAAGAACAAAATCATATAATTTGCAAGAAGACGGAAAGCCCTGGAGAACATTATGTTAAGTGAGATCAGCCAAGCACAGAAGGAGAAGGGACATATGTTTCCTCTAATATGCCCAAACTAGGAAACAGAGGATACCAGTGAGACTCCAGATAATGGAGGGGAAATATCAGCAAAGTTTGAATGGAAAGATAGGAGAGGAGGAAGGCTGATCTTAATTAATGAGGGTCTGCATCTGAATATGTGTAAAATTATGAATATGACATGGTTAACCTGGACAACCATTGGTGGGAGAGGGAAGGAAAAAAAGGGGTGGGGGGAGAGGGCACCAAATATAGTTTAAATGTATACCATTTATGTTCAATAAAAAATTTGTTTAAAAAAAGATTTTTAAAGCATACAAATTATATTTCTCAATAAATATGGATAATTTGCATTTTGTGTCAAGATACTGAATTACTATGCAAGTAGCATTGCATAAAAGTTTAACATCATTTTTAAAAAGCAATTTTTTTGGTATCATTTTGTGTAACAATGCACTAAAATAACTTTACTGTAAAGTTCATTATGGTCAAATTTGTTCTTAGTCCCCAAACAGAAGTTTCACTTGAGGATAATAATAAACATAAGTTTATAATTTAATAAATAACCATTCTCTACCTGTAAGATTGACACAAGTATTTTAATGTCTGACAATGACAAGTATTGGCAAATACATATTGAAGATGGGCAAATGTTCATTCTCTAATGTGAGACTCCAAATGCCATAACTCCTTGAAAACAATACAGCAATAATGAATAAATATGAAAAGGGACTCACAACTTTCTGTGGTCTAGAAATTCATCTCTTGATTCTGCACCTTGGAAAAAAAACCTATGTGCATGTTAAATAGCCACATAAAAGGCAGGTGCTAGTGTTTCTAAGAGGACAAAATCAGAAGCAGCACCAATGCCCACCAACTAATGAGATCGTTTAAATCCCAGTGACCTCTGTAAGAGAACACTTCCCAGCAATGAAAACAAAATATTCAGATCCAAAGTTATCAACAATCATAAATCTCATAAACATGGTAGTGAGTAAAATAAAGCAGTAGGTTGCAGGAATGTATGTACGGAATGGTTCCATTTACGAAATGTTTAAAAATGTGCACAACAATATTATCCATTCTGGAGACATGCACGTGTCTGTAGTATAACTTAGAAAAGAATAAAAGAACCGACAGATGATTTATTCAGAGCTGTAATTACCTCTGGGAAGAGGGAAGGCCAGAGATGAAGAAACAAACTCAATGATATTTGAAATGTTTTATTAATCTAAACAGTTGACGTATAAATGTTTACTTTTATTCATCCTTACAAACCTTTCACAACCTGAAACACTTTATAAAAATTTTATAAGAGAAAAACTCTTAGGTAGTCCAATAACAGGATAATTTGAAATAGTGACACTTAAAATATTAATAAACCTTCAATTTATGTACAAAATCAAAAATACTAATAAATTGTGTGTGTGTGTGTGTGTGAGAGAGAGAGAGAGAGAGAGAGAGAGAGAGAGAGAGAGAGAGAAAGTGTGTGTGTGTGTGTGTGTGTGTGTGTGTGTGTGTGTGTGTGTGTGTTTGGGATTGAACTCTGATGTACCCCTGTGCTACATCCCTGGCCCTTTTTAGTTTTTATTTTGAAGTAAAGTCTTGCTAAGTTGCCCAGGTTGGTTCTCAAACCTGTGATCTTTCTGTCTCAGCTTCCCTAGTACAAAGTCAAAAAGTGTGGTGGTGCGGCCTGCAATCTCAATACTTGGGAGGCAGAGATAGGAGGATCGCAGGTCTAAGGCTTCAGCAACTAAAGGAGACTTTGTTTCAAAATAAAATAATAGCAAAGTCTAGGACTGTTCTTCAGAGGTAGAATGCTCCTGGAATCAATCTCTAGTACAAAACAAAACAAAAACAAACAACTTCTAACCTAGAGATTGACAAACATGAGCTTAACTTTTTGTTTTCAGTAGCTGTTCATTCCTACCCCCCCACCCTACCGTGGAGGGGGGCTGGGAGCCTCCGGGGAGCCTAGGTGACTTCCTGGGCTGACTGCTCCATCTCCCTGTCCCTAAGGAGGCTCTGGACAGCTTGCTCCAGTCACACTTCTTTCTTCCCCAGCAGCACTACTTCACTAGACACATGGAATTCCCAGCGTTACCCTAAGGACCCAAGGCCGCCTCCCACTGCTTCCGTGAGAAACTGTAATATTGGTATTTTCATTTAAGCATTCTTTGTTAGACTATGACATCTTTTTCATATTATATGATATCATGTGTGAGTTCGTTAGCTGATGGTAACACTGGAGTTCTGAAAAGAATGTCCTAAAAATGAATCTTTGGAACACAATCTAAATGTCATAAAAAAAATTACAGAGGAAACCAAGAATTTCTGCAATACTATTAAAAAGGGATGTTCCAAAATATTTGGGAGAGTGAGAAAATAATAAAAGGTGGAATGAGTATACCATTGAGTTTACTAAATAGATTAGCACAGCATCCTCCATTTCTGTCACAATATACAAACTGTATTTGTTGATGCCTATCATGGAGCATCTTAGCCCTGTTTAATGACATCGGAGCCACAATTCCTATTGCAGGACCCTGCCCAGGAGTTTGGATTCAATAGGCCAGGGGTAGCCTGAGCTTTTGCTTTACTAACAAGTCTGCAGGTGCTGCTGCGGGTGTTCCTGGCTGATGTGTGCCCATAGCGGTCTTCTTCTCTTCTGTTTCCACATCATCATTTTTTTGTTTGTTTGTTTGTTTTTGAAACAGGGACTCGCTAAGTTGCTGAAGCTGGCTGCAAACCTGCGATCCTCCTGTCTCAGCCTCTCGAGTACTGGGATTACAAGTGTGCACAACCATGCCCGAATCCCACACAATCTTTCTTAACATTTATGTCTGTGGCTCTGAATCCAGACCATGTGGCTAACACAACAGAGTTTACAAATAATTTATTTTTAATATATTAGCATAGTTGGCCTTATAGCAATCTATTTTTTTATTTTTTTGGTAATAGGATTGAACCCAGGGGCATTCTACCTTTGAGCTACACACCCATCCTATTTGATTTCTTGTTTTGAAATAGGGTATTGCTAAATTTCTGAGGGTATAACTAACTTGCTGAGGCTGGTCTTAAATCTGTGATCCTCCTGTCTCGGCCTCCCAAGTACTGAGATTACAGGTGTACACCGTTATGCTCCAGCAAACAATGCTACTTTTATTGAGTGGTATTTCAATATAATTTCCAGACTGGTAGAAAAATAAAAGCAAAGCTATTCACTATTGTTCTGATAACCTTAAATGCACTCCTGGGAGCAGATACCACATAGAGTGTGTGACCCACTCTACATATTAAGGAAGGAAAAGGGCTAAAAGGAATACCAAGGTATATTTGGGAATTTGTAAAAGTAATCCAATTTATTTTCATCAGATTGTGGATAACAAATGTCAACGATAGGTCCCTCTGAAGAAATTAATGGTGCTCATATTGGAACTCAATGTAAATTACTTCTCATTTTCCATCTCTCCTCTCTTTTTCTCATGAGGGAGAGTTGGAAGAAATACATATAGAGTATTGCCTCAGAGGACAGGGAAGTTTTATTCAAAGTGTGGTTAATGTAAGTGAAGAATTAAAATTTTTAGTTAAATTTGAATGTAAGTAGCCATCTGGGTCTTGTAGCAGTTGTATGGGAAAAGAAGGTCTGGAGTTGGAGATAAACTAGTTAAGTCTAGATTCAAATCCAGGCTCTTCTAGGTCTAGATCCTCATGGAATCACTGCCCCCTGGGTCTGAGGAGGAAGGAAATCCCAGCACACAGGAAGTGCCCACTGGACCTCCACTGCTATTCTAATACTAATTGTTAGTTTTGATATTGATAAAGTTGCTCCGACAGAAAGAAAATTAGATGTTACAAACAGATTTTAGGGAAGTTGCAAATAAAAAAAACCTGTAACCTTGCAAGGGAATTTACTTCTGCACAGAAGGGCACAAGCCACTGGGCGGGAAGTCTGCTCAGCCTTTTATCCCCTAATGCAGAGGCTGCTGCGCCCTCCCCCATTGGCTGGAATAAGGCTTCACAAGCTAATCCGATTGGCTGGTTTCCCTGGGCAGATTTTACAAAGGGAGAAACATGAAACCAGAACGTGCTGGAGTGGAACTTAAAGACACAGACGCAAAAGTTACAAAATGGATGCCTCAGTCACAATGACAGAGTGGGAGCCTGCCAGTTTCTATGGGGGATCTTGTAACTTCCATAGTAAAGACTGCTACCCTTTCTTACAGGATGAATCTGGTGGAATATGACCCAGTAAGCTCTTTAGATCACAGGCAGTTGGTTGAGAAGATCTGAAGGACCCATCTCAACACTTTGCCATTTGGGCCCATTTGGGCACTGATCATTAGGACGTCTTTAAGCCATACTATGGCATTCTTTTGCAAAACTTCAATGCCCAGGGCTACAGCCTGCAGTGTGGCTGGCTCTGTGCTACACTGACCCGAGCAGTTTGCCCCAGAGTCAAACTAGTGCTCATCTGGGAGACCGGGAGACTGATGACGTAGGATGCAGCCACGTTCTCTACCTTTTGATTTTATGCACAGGAGGTTGCGTTTGACATCAAAATGGATGGAACACTGTTGTGGGGTCAGGAGACCTTGAGCGTGCAAGGGGGGATGGCCTCGGATTGCTTGAATCCTGTTGAGAGATGCTATTGTTGAGCTCTATGTCTTGGCTGCCTTATCTATCTTCTAGAGAGGACAAAACACACCCGGTGCTGTCTGCTTTCTTAGAAATATGGAGGCCATTCAACAAATCAAGAGAATGTGGTCTACTTAATGTGGAGGAGGCCTTAATGAAAATAAAGCGCCTAAGAGGAGAAGAAGGTGCAATATATTTTATCTGGCCCTCCCGTGTGGCCATGCGGATGAATTCTTCCCGAGAGAGCACCACAGTCCGCATTCTAGCTGCAGATGTGGGATGAATGCGGCTCTAGCTGACTGTTTTCTCTGGCTCTGTCCATGTGAGTCACAGATGTTTTACAAATCATCTTTCTATTAAGGCTGAGATAACCCAACTTGGTTTGAAAATAATCCCACTTTTCAAATTATGTAGTTTCCCATGAATTGGCTTCAGAAGGCGGTTTCTAACATGTTTCTCCAGGGTCCGTGATCTTGCAGCCCCTGGGAATCCAAGTACAGCATAATCCAACCCCTGACATACAGGAAGCAGGTATAGGTCTCTGTAAGAAAGTCTCCTCTAATATGCAGAAAATGAGACTTGGCATGATAGCTTCATGAAAAAGCACTTTAAAATGAAAGTCCAGGAACAAGTTCAACCTTTGTTCTCCTGAGTCAAAAATCTGTCCAGGCTTGGATCATCCAGGTCCAGCTACAAAGAGCTTGCATTTGTCTAGCCTCCTCTCTGTTCCACCCAGCTCCACGTGAGCGTGTGGGACTCAGGAGAACACGAGTCATCTATGGGTTTATCTGGCAGCATATTTATCTCCTGGGAAACTCTACTAACGTTGACAGGAGGCATAGCCTGGAGCTGTGCTCGGTTCTGGGTTGTTGGATTCCAGCTGATTCCTTCCCAAACACCTTCCTGCTGGGCGCGCAGCACCACGCAGGATCTCAAGGTCCTTCCTTTGGATGTGCATAGTGTCCCTTGGACTTGACAGAAAAGCACACATTAGCTAAGTGTGCTGGAAACATCTGCACTTTGGAAGAGGAGCTTTCTCCTCTCACCATAGGAATGTAATCTTGCACACATTATACTAAAAACACAATAGTCCAAAAACAAAATATTCAGAATAGCTCAGTATTTAACACCTTTATCTGAAGACTGAGAATAGTTCAGGTTCCCTCATTGGAAATGCTTGGAACCAGAGGTTCTTCAGATATCAAAGATTTCTGTATTTTGGCATATTTGCATAGATTTTTTAAAATACCATTTGAGAATTCCTAATCTGAAAATCTAAAATGCTCTGAAACCTGATAGTTTTGAGAGTCATGTCAGCTTTTTAAAGTGCTTTTTTTTTTTTAAAATTTCAAAGCATTGTGGATTTTAGATTTTTAGAGCGGGGTTGCTCAGCCCATTCACTAAGCCCTGTGCCTGGCTCCCGGTGTGGCCTACAGCACAGTGTCCTATGCCCAGGGGTTCTGGGCCAGCCTGCATCAGCATATATGTGTGTGCTTGCTCAAGCACGCGCATTCACGCACACTGCCTCCTTGCCAAAAATAAGCAATAATAGAGCACCACTACAGGTCCTCAGGAAAAAAAAAATTCTCAATAAAGTACATGGTTGACATGCATATAGCAGTTTGGGCTCCTCTGCCAGACAAGACCCTGAGCTTTTCTGTTGAGCACCCCTGGGAGTATTTAGGAAGCAGAAAACAGATTCAATGTCAGAAAGGCATTTCCATCTCTACTCATTAAGGGCTCAAAAAATTCTTCCCATTAGTTTCTCACGCAAATACGCCATTGAATCCAAGTGCAAAACACAACCAAAGGTTTGTTGGGGGTCACCTAGGCATATCCAGAAACAAGTTATTTTCATTCCAAGTCTTGCAACATGCCTGATTACTCATATGATTTCTGCATTGTGATCTCATGATGCTAAAGCTGGAGGACCCCAACATCATTGGTCTTCCAGGTCCCTCCATTCGATAGAGGGGTCTACAGTCCCAAGAGTTCCTGTGGTTTGGGCAGGTTCACAGAGAAAATAAGCATTAGAAAAATGAAGAGAATATGGTCCCTGGAATTCAAGGCCTGAGTTTCTGGGTCATTTCGGGAGTCTCTGCTCATATCTATCTTCATTTTTATTTTGCATAAAAAACCACATACATACAGCAGAGTCAAAGCTGCCAAAAGTGTAGTCCTTTAGGGGACCTTCTGTTTCTCCAAAGAGATAAGAATATCGGGTTGCAACAGGCATCTGCCATTCAGAGGTCTTAGAGATCCTGTGAGATTATTAAAGGAACACTAAGTTTTGCTTTTTATTCTAATAAAATTCTTAACGTTGCAAACAGGAAATTAACTTCTATTGACCAGTGCGGGGGCCCAAGACTAGACATACTGTTCTAAGAGGAGTGTGAACAGTGACTTCTAGGGCAAAGCACAAATTTCTTCCCGAGTTTGAAGGCACAACAGGCTAGTCACAGTGCTTCCTTCCTTCTTCCATGTATTTAATTGTCACGCCCAGTTGTACTTTTTTTTGTTTTGTTTTGTACTGGTGATTGAACCCAGGGACCTTCTACCTGTGATTCACTCCCTCAGCCTCCCTTCCTGCCATTTTTTTTTTTAAACAGGGTCTTTCTAAGTTTGCTGATGGCCTCTCTAAGTTGCTGAGGCTGGCTTTGAACCTGTGATCCATCCTCCTGCCTCAGCCTCCCAAATATTGGGATTACATGTGTACACCATCACACCCAGACTGGCATTTTAGAAGTATCTGGCAAGCTATAAAAAAGACACTTGTGCCTAGGCATCACCTTTTAAGCAAGGCCCTGGTGTGGCTATCTTCCAGAGTGCAACCCAGAGAAGTTTAGGTACAGCTGATATCAACAGCCACCAAGAAAGAAATTCACATTTGCTTTTTGCATTCCAGAAATCTTGATTTGATCACAGGGAAAGACTTATTCCTGCCCTCTCTGTACTCCAAAATGGATTAGGTCCACACAATAAGCCACCGGAAGCCCCTTTGACTCTCCCTTTGCTGCAGACCCCACCATACACCATTCCTGGCTCCCTAATGTTTTATTTCAAGCACATAACTGAAGAACAGCGAGACTAGCAAGAAGACCAGATCAAGGGCATCACAGGTGGTTGGAAGCAGTCAAGAGATCTGACTTGCAGAGTTCCGAGTCCTACGGTGGATGCACATCCCAGGTTCATGGGGTGAATCATGGTGACCTAACTGATATTCAGGTGCCCATCCAGGTCTGTTCATCTGGAGGACACTCTTTGCTGAGTTGGTCATCCCAAGTCTTCATTGACCCAATGCACAAGCTCCATGTATGTGGCAGGTTGGCAAGGGTATCTTAGAGCTCCCCTGGACTTCAACAGCTAGAAACCTATCTGGATGGGCTTTTGCTATTTGGCATATTGATCTTGTCACAAAGGGTTTAGCTGCACCATTCCTACAAGGGCATGCCAATTGAGTGTAGAAGTCTCCATGCCCATCACCAGCACCTTGACCTCCCAGAGGACCAGGTCTTGCAAGATTCTTACCTTTCCCTCAGGATCTTGCTTGATGGGCTGCAATGCATGTGACTATTTGTTGTTTCCTCTGTGATCCGAAAGCAACCTTCTGATAGTCTATATTCTAAAAAGTTGTAGTTTCAATTAGAAAGAGAAGGAAGAATAGAAGAAGGAGGAAGAGGAAGAGGAGGAGGAGGATGAGGAGGAGAAGGAGGAGGAGGAGGAGGAGGGAGAAGGAGAAGAGGGGAGGGTGAGGAGGAGGAGGAAGGAAAAAGGAAGGAAGGAAAGAAGGAAGGAAGGAAGGAAGGAAGGAAGGAAGGAAGGAAGGAAGGGAGGGAGGGAGGGAGGGAGGGAGGAAGGAAGGAAGGAAGGAAGGAAGGAAGGAAGGAAGGAAGGAAGGATAAAAGGAAGATGGTGGTTAGACTAGCAATCAGGGCTGCTTACAGTGGTGCATGCCTGTAATATCAGTACTTGGGAAACTGAAACATTAGGATTGTAGGTTTGAGGTCAGCCTCAGAAATTTGGTGAAACCCTTAGCAACTTAGTAAGATCCTCTTGTCAAAATAAAAAAATAGAAGGCCGGGCGTGGTGGCGCATGCTTGTAATCCCTGCACTTGGGAGGCAGAGACAGGAGGATCGCGCAGGTTTGAAGCCAGCCGCGCGCGCTGGCTTAGGAGACCCTGTTTCCAAATAAAAATGTAAAAATAGGTCTGGGAGTGTAGCCCAGAGGTAGAAGGGCTTCCAGGAACCCCAGTACCACCACCAAAATAATAATAATAATAATAAAATTAAATTAAATTAAAAATAATAAAAAAATAAAAAAATAGAAAGGTCTGGGAGTGTGGCTTGGATGTAGAATGTTCTGTAGTTTAATACACAGTACCCTATGCCAAAATAAAAAGAAAATAATTAGGAAGAACTATATTTTAATTATTTCTAACTGAACAGAGCTCTAGTCTTTTGTAGCTTCATCCCTGAGGTCCACATCTGTAACCAGTTCTGTCAAACAGTGTTGTGCAAGCAGCCCACTATGATCTGAAAACTAGGAGGCCTGGAGTTTAATTTCAGCATAGAAACTTAACAGCAACCTGGAGATCACTCTCCAGCCTAGAGCATGAAGAAGATGAGTTAAAGCCAGATTGAACAGGTATATCTCAAAAATTAAAGAATAAAGCAAATAGAAAGCCATGAGAAAGAGACAAGCTGAGGGCAAGGGACTGAGACACAGGTAACATGGTCCAGGGAAGGTTATTACATAGGAGAGGAGAGAGGATAAGTGAGGGTCCCATCCTGGCCAAGAAAAGTTGCAGAGACATACAGGCTGCTTCAGGTGTGACAACCTTTTACTGCAATTGCAAAGATATTCCTCTTGTCCATAACTTATAGAGTCCCCTCATCGAGATGGGACAGACTTTGATGTTACAGAGCCAGGCTTCACTCCTTGTGTGGCTCTGGGAAAACCACTTAACCTCTCCAAGCCACAGTCAACTCATTTGGAAAACAAGGAAGGTAGGCCAGAAATCGTATTCCCACTGCAGCCCTAAAATAACTCTAATTCCATGAAAGGACTGTTTTCACGAATATTAGCATGCCAAAAACATATATTTAAGTAAACTTAATTAAAACATAATACTAATTCACAGCGGAGTTTATTCTGGACGCAGCATCCACTTGCTTCTTGGATCGCCTAGTCTCAACAGAGCATTCAAGTGATCCAGGCAATCCACATGGTAAGGCTTAGCTAAGAATCTACACCTACACCGTGAAGCCACTCAGTTCAACTCATAATGAATGCATCGCATATTGGGAGGAAACTTCCCGGGTTAGGACAAAGGGAACACACACTGATGTTGATGGCAGGATAGGTGTGTGTAGGAGCTGTGGAAGATTTTTCCCAGAAATAAAAATGATCCATCTTGGAACATTCTTCTGAAAGTAGTTTGGGATGTTCAGAGTAAGAGCTGTTTTTGGCCAACTGTGCATTCAGGATCCCTCTGCTGCCAAATGGAAAACTATCCCTGGACCTGGGTCAGAGCAGAGGCTCTCTCTCATGGTTGCACATTCTCTTCTTTTAACCCCTCTGCTTCCTAATGAGATGCTAAACATGTTGGAAGGGTAGACATAGCTCAAACGGATGCAACAAGATTAGTTTGACAAGCTCATGCGCATTGAATTAAGAACCTATCCAAATTTGAAGGGCTTTTAGAGAAGCTCTAGTTTTCTTTGATCAAGGAAATATCCTAAAGAACCCAAGAAGTCAGCCGGGCATGATGTTGTGTACCTATAATCCCAGTATTTGGGAGGCTGAGACAGGAGGATCACAGGTCAGGGGCTAGCCTCAGCAACTTAGCAAGACCCTGAGCAACTTAGTGAGATTCTAGTTCGAAGTAAAAACTGAAATAGTAGTAGCCCCTGGGTTCAATCCTCAGTACCAAAAAGAAAAAATAAAAATTCAGGCAGCCTACACAGTAATAGCAAATTCAAGGAACTGGAGCCATAAAGGTCAGTCCCCTCAGCCTATGGCAAGTTTCAAAATATACTGGGTTTTGGAGAAAGAGGAACTCTTTTACATTGTTGATGGGAGTGCAAAGTAGTTCCACCGCTATGGAGATCAGTGTGGAGATTCCATAGAAACTGGGAATAGATCCACCATTTGATCCGGCTATACTACTCCTGGGTATCTTTTCAAAAGGGTTGAATTCAGAGAACTACAGCAACATATGCATACCCATGTTCATAGCAGCACAGTTTGTAATAGCCAAAATATGGAACCAACCTAGATCTTCATCAACAGATGAAGGGATTGCAAAATTATGGGAAATACACACAATGGAATTCTATTCAGCTAAAAGAAGAATAAAATAATTGCATTTGCATCAAGATGGAAGGAACTGGAGAGCATTATGTTAAGTGAGATTAGTCAAGCACAGAAAGAGAAGGGACATACGTTTTCTCTAATATACGCAAGCTAGGGAGTAGTAGCAATACCAGAGGGACTCCAGATGATGGAGGGGAAATCTCAGCAAAGCTAGAATGGATGAATGGGAGAGGAAGAAAGCTGAGGTTGTTCAATGGAGGAGCTACATATGAATATGTGTAATAGTATAAATATAACATGGTTAACCTGGACACTCTCTATTGGAAGGGGGAAAGGGAAATGGGGGTGGAGAGGGCATGAAGCACAATCTAAATGTACACCATTTTCAATATGTTCCACTTATAAATAAAATAAAATATGAAAAAAGGTACACTGGGCTGCTGCTCAGGAATGGAGTACAATCACAACAGTAGACCTGTACTCAGTCATACCAGAAATAGTATTTTCTCAAGAGCTTTTGTTATTTGGCATTAGCTACCCTTCTACACTCTTCTCTATGATCCAGTTTTTCGATTGAAAAACACATCTTTAATTAAAAATTTGCAAAAGTATATATAAAAATTCATAGAAAAAAACATAACTAGCTCTAGTCTTCCAGGGAGAGATTTCAGGTTGCTGTGCCGTGGGTCTGAAGTTGTGGGCTCCTGGCTGCATTCTCATTACTGGAGCACGTGCTGCTTTTCAGTGTGTTCTGCTTTTCTGCCTTGTTGCTCACAGGTTTTGAAATTCGCTCAGGCCAACCCTGCCCTCACCTACCGACTCAGCTGTTTTTCCTTCTCCCCTCGTCTATCCCCCAAACCTTTCCTAAAGCAGATTTGCTTATAGAATTTTTCTCATTGATTATTGTCGATGCACAAGAAACCTCAGGAATTTTGTATATTTGTTCTGTATTCAGCCACCAGGATGAATTTTATTTTCAACCCAAACAATTAATTATTGTAATTTTTCAGCATATGTGAACACATATTTGCCTCCATCTTTCCAAAATAATTACGACCATTATGTTCCTTATTATGTACTAACTGGAACTTTACAACCATTATTATTTTATCTTTAATTGAAATGTCTCTAGAATTGTGCCATTGTGTTGAACAACTGGTTTGGATAGTGCTTTCAAGTGAGTATTACTAATTAAATTTAAAGGATATGTCCATTTATTCATAGTTCTCTGAACTTTTAAGAATGGCTTGGAATCAATAATCAATATTAAATCTTATTGAATGCCTTCTTTGCTTCTAGCAATATAAATATGTATCTTTCTTTATCTTTTTATTTATTATTATGTCTTCTAGTTCTTCCCTGGCTTCACACACAAAACCTTTCTTAGAATTTCAAGATGAATGTTTATATTAGTTAGAGTGAGTCACCTTCTGTAACAAAAACTCCAGTTTCTCCATGATTTATTGAAATTCTAATTTTCTGTTCTTGTGTCAGCACAGTGCCAATAGATGAGCATGTGAGCTCTGTTTAATCACCCAAGCATCAAAACCTTCCACTACTGGGATAGCCATCTGCCCAAGGGCAAGAGTCTGGATCTCTTGAATCTGACCAGTGGACTGGCAAAGAGGGAAGGATGGGATCCCCACTTGAGTCAGTGGTCTACTCACCATACTCAGGCTCCACTGGTAAGAGCTGGTCACATGACCTAGGTTGCTAGGGAGGTTGGGAAGTACAGTCCAGTTACATGCTCAGCAGAACAGGCAATGAGGTCTGGTAAACACACAACATGATTATATATATAATATTTTTGAATAATCTGCTGAATTCCATTTCTAGTGTTCTGGTTAGAGAATTAGATAATGATTAAAACACAAGATTAGTTAGTTGGTTTTCACTGTGATGTCCTTGTGAGATTTTGTTATTGGGAGTGACTCTCGAGGCTTTCTTCTGTCCTAACTCATATAAAGAAGCATCGTATTTCCACATTCTCCCCTTCTTGGTTCTTTTTCTACATTTGAACATTATATACAGATGGCATTTGCTGTTAAATGTTATTTTTCATAACTGTTGAATATTTAATAAACTTTCAAATAAGAATTATTTAGACTGAACACTAGATAAACAGAGTGAGCTTTGTTCTTTTCAACCAAGGCTTATTATGCAGATTTTAGCACATGGGATCATCTTCCAGTTAGCTAAAGTACTGTTTAGATTACTGTTTGTGGGAGTATGTGAGCTGTTGATTTTCTAGGGCTTTTTGTACATGAAAATGTAAATTTGTTACACAACTCTGACAATTTGTTTAGGCATAGCTTCTTCTAATTCTGTCATCATGATTTTTTTCTCTCCTGAAAAAACTAGACTTGTTTCGAATGTCTTTTGTCCAAATTGCAAAAAGTTTGAGTCAGCCTTATTTTTTGTTCCATTATTATTTTATTCTTTCTCCCTGTCTTCTCCTTCTTTCCTGTTCATATTTACTTTTTCTTCCCTTTTTCTTTCTCATCTGCTCCTTTGTTTTCTTTCAGATGCTTCTGATTTTTTAAAGTTTAAAAGTGCATATATTTTTTTCACTTTGAATCTCACTATGATATATAATTTCAATGCACCAAAAAAGCATAAGAACTATATGTTTAGTAGATCAATGTTGAGAACTAGATTCTTTCAATTAATTCTGCTAGTATTTAGCAAACTTTTTTACACTGAAGTTTCTTTAGATCAGCGAGGGTGTTTTTAAATATTTCTTGTTTTATCATGCTAGTTGCACTGTTCTATTTTCTCTTTGTAAGTTTTCTATTAAAGAGATATTTAATCTTCTTGCTCAATCTTCTAGCTCTACCAATTAAATGTAATGAAAAATCCACCTTAAACTAGCTTAAACAGTAAATGGAATATTTTGGCTTGTGTTTCTAAAAATTTGAAGAGAGAATTGTACCTCAACTGAGGACCAAGAAGGCCCCTTGAGAGCTCCCTTCAACTTGCCTGGCTCTGCCTCCTCACAGCCTCGCCTTCACCTTCACGCTGGCTTCTTGCATTTGAAGTTACCGCCTTTGTCACTGAGCCAGGCGGGTTCCCTCGCTCAGTCACTGAACAGACATCTAGCTCCTTCCTCTCAGATAACCTTGAGTCACACCCAGAAATAACCTAAGAATGGAGCTAAGAATGGGGCAAACAACAGGCCCACGTCGTCTACTGCCAGCTCTACCTTGAAACTCTCATCCTTAGTTTTATTTTCTTGCACTTTCTCCCGTATGATTTTGAGATAAATGACCTTAGTTAAGCCTTTCATAGATGGAGTTTTCTGAGATTACAGAAGTGAGGTATGGCTTATACCTCTTACTTCTGTGTGAATTTTAAGCTGTATTTTAAATTATTCCTCCTGTAGAAATACTGACTCTGGTTGTATAGATTCAATACTCTGAGTCCTTATTGAGAGTATGACTCAAATTTATTTCTTTTCCATATTTAGTCAGTTTTCTTCACCCTGTAGGGAGGGCTGTACTTTTTTTTTTATCTGAAGCATCTTCTACAGGCCCCATGGTTCTTCTCTTAGTAGTGGATCTAAAATTTGACCATACAATCGTAGACAAATTTCAGGGAACATTTATCTTATTTCAATCATCAATCTAATCTAATCTCTTCATATCTTAGTTCCCAAATGAGTATTGAGAGTATTAAGAGTCATAAAATAACCATTAAATGCATGCATTGGTTTCACTGGCTGGTGAACAGGAGGCTGTGTTTTCTGGGCTTCCTCTGAATGTGACCGGATCTCCACACAGTAGTCTCCCTGTCCCTTTCTCCTCACCAGCCAGCACTTGCCTGCTGTATTCTGTATAGTGGAAGGGACGGGGCTCTAATGAGGACATGAATCTCACGTAGGAGGGCTCTTCCCCTATGACCGAGTCACCCCTCAAAGTCCCCAGGTCATGAGACCATCAGCATGGAGTTAAGTTTCAAAACATCAATTTTGGAACAAAATCTTTCCTTTTGCAGGAAAATGAATGGAACCCGAGAATATCATAGTAAGCGAGTACAGCCAGTCTCAAACAACAAGTGGATATATGTGTCCTCTTATAAGTGGAAACTGGAGAGATTTTCGGAAATAAGGACATCAGATAGACCAGCAAAGACTCGAGGGGAGTGACTGAAGGGAATCAGAGAAAGGAGATGAAGCCATAAAGCGTGTAATAGTAAAAATAATGCTATGAATGGGTGCAAAACTACCAATTCCGATATCAAAGATGTGCGTGAGGAGGAAGAGGGACCCGGTGGGGAGGACACCAAGAACTGTGTCCATGAATCTGTCTGACACTCTATACGATGTAAAATTTACAATGCACCAAATAATATATAATAATATATAACATATAATGTATGTATATATAAAATCATATGTGTATATACATAAAATATATATGTATATAAATATGTATAAATTTCGAAGAGACACAAACATTCAGCCCCTGATACTAACCTTTACTATCTCTAAATATTTGACATCTGCTAAGGTGCTTAGTGTCCCTACACTTCAGCTTTCTTATCTATAAACTACAATGATGAGGACATCTTTCTGCCAGTCTTGGTGATACCTTGGCCCTAGCTCAGGGTTCTGCTTGTTATCACTCCAGATATGGTGATAATGACAGCACAAGGACTAGTAGTGAAACTATGAAAATGCTTCTCATCCTGTAAAAGTTGAATTGACTGCCAAATAAGCTGAACATAATTACATTCCACTGCAGGCATTTCAGGGATAAAGCAACGACTTCCTGAATACAGGCCTCTTTGAGAACCAGGGAGATGGAGCTTCCCAAAGAAAGCCCCTCCTCACTCCCCCTGGGTGGGGAGCCATCAGCCAGGGACAGGAATGGCTGTCAGGGGACAGTTGACCTTCAACATGCGCAGGAATAACAGGGCCATTTATGGCTGACAATTGGCTCTTGCCCAAGTGGCCTATGAAGTGTACTGGCCAAGCATTCATTTTACAGTCCTCTTAAAAGAGGGTTCCAAATGTTGCCGCATATCTTAAAGTCTAAGCTGTTGCATGTGGAAAGGACCACCCACTGCGTGCTCAAGGTTGCTTTCTTAGATGCAGGAGCACATTCCAAGTACTGTTCCTGGTGCATCTTGCCAGCCCAGCATTTCCAGGCTGTTAATATAAACTATTTTTTGGACACTGGACTTCACACTCATTTGCCAGGGTTGGATGGTTTTCTCCACTTTCCTGTATTTAGAAGACCATAATTTAAAAGCTTGATACCGAACCAGTGGTTTTCAAGGCAGCCTCTGAGATAGAGAATGCGGTTTGAGCATGGCAATGATTGTTGGTAAAAGCGAAAGCGTACCTACTGTCAGTTCTTGCAAGGAGACCAGAAGGTCTAGTGACAGTGATCATTCCTAAGGCCATGAAAGTTCAGGGCAGTATGTCCATGTGTGGTGGACTGACTACCTAGCTCCATAGGAGAAAAGTTATTTTAACCTATAGCTATCACAGATGTCATCACAATGAGCTGAGCAAAATGTTCTTGAACAGAAGGGAGAAGGCTACCAACAACTCCCAGGGAGCAACCTCTGGAGAGTCTAGACTAGAGGGTACATCTAGACTTTGATGGGTAAGTAAACAGCAAAATAAATGTGTGTTACAACCACGAGCTAAAATGATGTTAGGAATATGATATTATGTGAGAAAATAAATGTGTGTTACGACCACAAGCTAAAATGATGTTAGGAATATGATATTATTTTCCACTATAATTGTTCTAACCATGCAAATATTCGTAATAAATATATTAAGGGAGTAATTTAATTCCCCTAATGTATTCAAAAGAGTATTGCAATGTAGCTTCCTAGAAATGAAAATTTAAAACTTTACAAAGTGCCTCCCAGAGAATTGGAGCAGCACACTGGCTCAAGGGAGCAGGTATTCCTGTGGCCTCTCAAGGTACACAGGAAAAGGAACTTCCACTCAAATGGAAGATCCTAACATAACTGCTTCCAGAACTTTTCCCCCAGCAAAAATGCAATGGTGTCTGATTATCCCTCAGATACTTTGCCATGTATGCATGTTTAGTAGATCAATGTTGAGAACTAGATTATTTCAATTAATTCTGCTAGTATTTAGCAAACTTTTTTTGCTAAATGGTGTGTCCATGGTGTGTCCCAGAGCCTAACAGCAAGGCAGAGAAACCTGGCCAGAGGAAAGTCCATCCAGAGCAGGTGAGGGACACCGGGGTCAAGACCCAGCTCGTCCTACATCAACTAGACTCTGTCTTGCCCAGGAGGATTCTTCTACAGTCCCTCTGAACTTCCATGTTAGCAATCATGGATGTTGCTACATTTTAAGTGGCCAGTCCTTTGAGTTGGACATTCCATTTAGATTTCCGAATGTTATTTCTTCTATTCAATTTCAATCCTTTAAATCTTTGTACAGATGACCCACAACTGTAAGAACTGGTGATACGTAGGAAGACAACATCCGCAGTGTTCTGAGAGACAGCTCTTCATCCACACCATCATGCTGCACGTCCTGTGAAAAGCGGCCATTGTGCGGGCAGGGGCTGGCGTGACCTTTCCTCCTCAAGCCCACGTCAGGGAGAAGGGCATAAACTCTGAGTTAATTGAGCAGAAATACTTGGTGAACAGCTGTTTCTCAAGTATCTTCTCTTGAGATACTTTCTGCCCCTCTGTCTCCAAGGTAGAAATAATGTCTCCCATTTCATGGCCATCTTAGTGGCCCCAAAGGCCAGGCAGGCATAGTTCCCCCACTAACATTGGGAAATGGAGCCAGCACAGAAAGGTACCCCCATAAAAGGGTAGGTGCTGGGGAACAGGGTGCTAGGCACCGGTTGTTCCCAAGCCACTTTCCAGCTCCCTTCAGCTCCATGGAGGCAGCTCAAACCCCTCACCAAGGAAGTCCCAGGGAGCAGAGGCTTCTCTGGAAGCTGGTCTGGAAAGGGCATCCCTGTTTATCAAGTCCTATCTAGGTGTCAGAGCCTCTACCTGGAGCTTTGTATGAGCTGCCTTATTTTAACTTGCAGGGGTCCTGGGGAAATGTGACCAACCATTTCAGAGATGAGGATCATGAAGCCATTCAACCCTGCCAGTGCCTGGAGGAGCGTGAGGGCAGCTGGGCTGTCTTGCTGTGGCCCCACAGTGCTGCTCCTCCAGGGCCTCGCCTTGTGCCTGAGCAGAGGCCTATCTGCAGACACATTCTGTTTAATCCAGTGTATGGAAAGTGGCTTAGCTATAGCTCCCGGAACCACATGGGTTTGAATCTCAGGCCCAGCATTTACTGTGTGAACTTGGGCAAGTTCCTCGCCTCTCTGAGGCTCAGCTTCCTCATTTGTAAAACAGGAATAATCACAGTACTTATAAGGTTAGTGAGACTTCATTGAGTTCACATGTATTAAAGTGCTTACAGTTGTACTGAGTACACAGTAAATACAGTAAATGCTGGCCATCACCTGATCTTATTACTGACATCATCTGAAGGACGCCTTGTAAGATATTTATGAGTCCACTCTACTCCTTATTCCCACATGTCTCTTGGCTCCTCCCCCGTCCACTGCTGTTGCATTCTCTGTGTCTACCTGCATGGCTGCCACGGATCCTGTCTCTTTTTCCTGTGAGCAGCATCTTTCCTCATCCCTGACCCAGCTACAGAGAGACCTGTTTACAATCAGCACCGAATGTGTCATGGCTTTAAAACCTGGTTTTTCTCCCCATTGTCCAAAACATTTATATAAAAATTATTTTATATAAGTTTATATGAATTTTCATATAAATAAATTTTAACTCCTCCCAAATTACTATTTTATTCATCTGTGTGTGGTGCTGAGGATTAAACCCAGAGGCATTCTACCTCCAAGCTTCAGCCTCAGGCCTTTTTATTTTTTATTTGGAAACAGGGTCTCACCAATTTGCTGAGGGTCTACTAAATTGCCAAGGCTGGTCTCGCACCTGCTGGTGTTCAACCTGCGATCCTAATGTCTCAGCCTCTGGGATTACAGGCATGGGCCCACACCCAGCCTCTGGGGTCCATCTTTTCAGTGGTGTTTGCCTGTCCTGTCTCTGGCTCTCCTGTATCTGTGCATGCTTCTCTAAGATGCTCCTGTGACTCCTCTTGCCTGTTCTTCCTCCCTGGGACTCTATTCTTCCTCTACCTGGCAGACCCCTGGCTTTTGTCTTTGATGAGCCCTTTTGAGTTTTTGTAGGAGGCCTCGCAGATCCCACCCCATGACAAATTCCCAGTAGATGCTCTTGGCCCCTGTTAAGTCCAGCTGTTCTGCCACCCCCAGCCTATGAATCTCTTGAGTCTTTCTCTATCCCCAGCCCTGGCAGAGGCTCGCCCAGGGTTCACACTTCAAAAATGTTGGTTGCATTTACTTCCCATTTGGAATTGGAATAGAAAAGAAGTTGCCTAACCTTTTAGTTTTCAGGGGGAAAAAAAAGACATAGGTAAAGAATGCATTGGGGTCAATGTATTTATGACTAAATTCAATAAATGTTTCCAAAATAAATCTTCAGAGTTTTGTTTGTGTTGGGGCATGATGGCACGTGCCTGAAATCACAGCTACTCAGGAGACTGAGGCCAGAGGATTACAAGTTCTAGGCCAGGCTGAGCAACTTAGCAAGACCTTTTCTCAAAACAAAATAAAAGGGCACGGATGCATCTCAGAGCTAGGGTATTTTCCTAGCAAATGCAAAGCCCTGGGTTCATTTTCCAGCATCACCATCATATACATGTGATGGGTTTTTAAAATAACTTTATTGGTGCATCCTAATTATATATCATGGTGAAATTCAAAGCACAGCACTTCATGTATTTCCCTCCACATCCCACCCAGCTCTGTCCTCCTCCTCCCTGTGCACATTAGTGAGATTGGTAGTAACACTTTCATATATGGGCATAACATTATTTGAACTGATCCCTTCTTCAAGCCTCCTTTCCCCTCTCTTCTAATCCCTCCCATCTCTACTATTCTATTGGTTTCTTTTCTCATTTATCTTAAGATCCCCCCACACACACACTCATTTTCACATATGAGAATAAAAACGGGACCGTTGCCTCTCTGGGACTGGCTGATCTCACTCAGCATAATTAAGCTTGGACTTTCTTGATAAATTTATTTTATCCCTTTTGTGGGAGCCCATTAGAAATCCAGGAAGCCAGGATTTCACCTTCAAAGTAGTAGGAAGTCCTTGTTTAACATGTAAACAAACATAAAGGAATGGCTTAAACCCTAAGGATTTTAACCTGGCTGAGAATCCAGGCCTAGGAGACTGCATTTTCTACCTCTGGGAAACAGTGCCCCCCTCCACCTGCCTCTGCTAATCCAGGAAACTGTCACAGGAGTAGATTGATGTGGCTCTGCCTTCTGGCCCAATGAACAAAAGCATCATAGAATAAGTGAGTCAGAATAAAAGTTATCTCAGCTTCACATATGGGAATACATTTATTTGGGTTAGTATCTTAGAATTTGAGGTTGTAAGTTTGAATGTTTTTGCAGTGAGCAAACCTGAAACCCAACAACTTGCATGGGGTCCCCAACCCTCCCTGCTTCCTCATCCCTCTGTGATCCAGTGCTCCCGGCTGGCCCCTGGCTGCACAGCAGAGATCAAGATCCGTGCTTTGCTCTCTAGCCAGGGCTCTCTAGAGCTGAGGAAACCACTTCCTGTGTTTTCTCTGGAGTGGCCCCTCTTCACTCCCTGTCCTCTGCGTCAGCTGCAGAATCACACGTGTGTCGTGTGTCCTTGCCCGGGAAGCAGTGCTGAGATGCTCTGAAGAGTTGGAGCTGCAGGAAGGAGCCATGCATCCTCAGAGCTGCCTCCTGCCTGGAGCTCCTCTATCCTGAGCCCAAGTTGCAAGCTCTGCATCGACAGCTGGGGCAGGGACAGGAAAGTACATGCGCGGTAGCTGGGTCCAGTGAGCGGCCCTGCGGGCTGAACCTTTCAAGATGTTCTTTGCACTCAGGGAGCAGCTGCTCCACGGCCTTTTCCAAGGAGAGAGGATTGAGGGACAATGATGTAATCCAGCAAACATTGCTCACTGACTGAGTGTCCTGGGTCCCATACTATGTGCCGGAGAGAAAGAGACAGGGTAGGATTTCTGCCTTTGACAAGGTCAACGTCCCTCGGGGAGGCAGATGAGTCAGCAACCAGCCACTATATAAAATGTTAGGCTTTCTCCATCATGAAGAGTAAACCGTGGCAGGAATGAAAGTGAAGTCCAGGAGAGGTCTGAGATGGGGTTGATGGCCCAGGGAAGGATCCGGGAGAAAAAGATACAATGCAAGAAAGCAGACCGGAGCCAAGCTGCAGCACTTGGGTTCACCAGGTGAAGGGCGTGGGTACCAGTGGGCCCGGGCGTGGTGCGCATGTGCAGAGCCTGGGAGCAAGATGGGAAAGGAGGCCATGCGGAGGGGCTTGGGAGGTGATGATGTTGAAAGGGACTTGGGAAAGGGGGAAGGGTCTCAAACACTCAGGGATTCCGAGCTTTTTCTCTAAGTTAAACTTCAACATGTCAAAAAATAAAGCATTTCCCCAGCTGCCTGTCCCGAGCACAAGGGTCTGAACGTCTGATCCCTGGAATCAATTAGCGGAGCAGTAGCTGCCTTGCTTCTGTTGCAGGCTAAGACTACCCAGCAACAGCACTGTTTGTTTTAACATGCATGGTGGTGTTTTAACCAGAGGATTGATGGTGGAAACGCTGGCAGTTGAGGGACAAGCTAGCCCTGGGTGTGTTTTCACAGGACCCCAGGGAGGGTTTCTTGACCCCTCTCCTGTTTGTCTCTTTCAGTCTGGCTCCAGACTGTCCCTGGGTGTGGTGAGTCTACCCTGGTCAGCCTTCACCTCCCACTCTCCAAAGGGACAGATATTGGCATGTTTCTGACTAGATCAGATTCGTCCTGTACTTCTAGAAAGGAAGATGCCTGCCGTGGGGACTTTGAGGACAGAGACACAGAGATTCAAGACACAGGCAAAAAGTACAGGCCTGCACAGAGACACAATGCCCCTTTTCTGCAAATGGTTATGTACTTGGGCACCTCTGGCTGTGGAGAGAGCTCCTTCTGTGGGATGTTGGAAATGAGAAAGGCCTCCAAAGTCTAAACCCGTTATGCAACAAGAGGAAACTGAGTCCTAACGGAGATGTCTAGGCTGTTACCAAGTCGCTTATGCTTAATCAGTGTAGATGTTTAAATAAAAATGTGAGGTAAAATCAGGAAGGCCAGTTTAGACCAAGGGTCGTGGAAAGCACCCATCTCTCAGGGTAGACTCCAGTCAACAGGGCCTCGAGAGCCTAAGGAGTAGGACAGGAAACAATCAAGAAGATAGTTTTGGCGCACCTTTGGGCCCCACCATGTTCTGAATGTGTCCCACAAAAGTTCATATGTTGAAAACTTAATCCCCAAATTCATATGTTGATGGTGTTTGGAGGTCGGTTCTATAGCAGGCAGTTAGTATTAGATGAGGACACATGGGAGGGCACCCAAGATGGCATTAGTGGCTTTATAAGAAGAACAGGAGGATCTGAAACTGGCACATTTGCTGTGCCCTCCACCATGTTAGATGCAGCAAGAGGCCTCAACAAACAAACTCCTGTTTTTTATAAATTATCAATCTTGGGCATTCTGTTATAGCAATATAAAATGGGCTAAGACAGGCCCCATGGCAAACAGTTCTGGGTACCTGGTATGTTGAGTTAATGAGTGCAACAAGAAAGAAAAACTAGGGTTTCTTGAGATTAAGTGGATAGAAAAAGACTTAAGGCTAAGTTTTGAAATAACTACTGAGGAAAATGAGAGACAAAATAGATCAAAAGTAAATAAAAGCAAATAAAAGATGGTACAGATGTGAGGTGCTAATGTTGGGAAATGGCTTCAGCCACTCACAGGTACTGCCGAGCATCCTGACGTATCCAGTTTGTGTTCATTCTTAACCTGGGGTAGCCAGGCTTGTGAAATTTTCAGCTAACTGTTTGTATAAAACAAATGTTGTGACTGATCCAGGAAGGAATTATATTATGAGTGAATTCATCAATAGGACAGTACTCTGAGAAACTTGGTAATAAAAAGTAAATATCCCATTGCACAGTAGAAAGACCTTAAGTATTGATAATGTTCTGTGCATTTCAACAAAGCTAACATAAGGGTTTTGAATAATGTTACCCCAAAGAAATGGCAGATAACTGAGGGGATAGATAAGCTTACCCCACTTATAACATTACACAATGTGTACAGGTATCAAAACATCACCTCTTACTCATGAATATATTTTTTACAATTTTGATAAAATTTAAATTTTTAAAAATTTATATCATATTACACTTTAAAAAATTGCATGATCAATTATAAAAGTTCAGGCTAGGGGGAAAAACTAAAGTCAGTTTAAAAGAGAGAGTAAGGCCAGAGTGGAGGGCAGGCAGGAAGGCAGGCAGGGAAGGTTGGAGAAAGAAGGTGATTTGGCGAAATAATTGGAAATAGAGACCAATAGCCTGGTGTTCTCTGTGAGTGTCAACAACAGCTGTGGTCAGGAGAGTGGGCAATACAGAGTGAGCAGGAGCCAGATATGATATCTAACTTAAGACGTCAGCCAGGATGATAACCAAGTTCTCCCACTGTGCGCACATCTGGAGCTGGATCTAGCTCAAGAGAATCAAGAGACCTTGAGAGGTCGCAAACTCTTGGGTCCCTCATCCAGACAAAAATCGGAGTCACCCAAGAGAGAAAACCCAACAGGCCCCAGACAACTTCCAGACTGAGACTTGGCGACAAAATATCTCTATGAATTTCAAAATACTTGTGGGTGAGGACAAACTGCCAAATTCAACATGCTTCCCAGTGTGTCGAAAAGGTGTGGGCAAGAGTGAAGAGGATAAAGGGACTCCTGACAACGTTTACAGCAAGAAAATCGCCGATTATAAGTGGGAACTAGCTGGACGAGTTGGAAGGCTCTTCCGAGACGACGCAGCTAGGCAAGGTTCTGCGCAGGCTCTAACTCAGGATTGGCAAAGGGGCCAAAATCCTGGCAGATGGCTGGTGGAGGGCCCTGTGCGCTCTCAAGACTAAGGATGAAAGCTGCCCCTCCCTCCCTTTCTTTCTTCCTCTTTCTCTCTACTTCCTTCATTTCCCATAAATGTTTAATGGGAAACAGGTTCTGTATTGGGTGATGAAACTTTTATGTATTGGTAGACAAAATGATATGCAGTTGCTGCAGGAAGCTATATATGATATGGTACACTTTCTTAAAAATTTAATATTTACTTGATACATAAAACATAAAAAACATACATATTTATGGGATACCTGATATTTTCACATAAGTCTATATGCATAATGTTCACATCGAGGTAAACATATCTATTTCCTCAATTTTTTTATGGTGGAAACTTTCAGCATCTTTCCTTGTGCCTTTTAATATATATAGCACATTATTGCTGCAAACGGTTTCCTTAACTTACTCCTGTCTAACTGAGTACCCACTGATCAGTCCCTGTCCGTAATTATTTCCTTTCTACTCCCTTCAGACTCTGATAACCACCATTCTACTCTCAACTTCTATGAGATCAATTTTATTTTATATTCCACATATGAATGAAATGATATGGTACTTGTCTTTCTGTGTCTGGTTTATTTCACTTAACATAATGATTTCTGGTTCCATTCATGTTGTTCCACGCCTGTTGCAAATGACCAGATCTTGTTATTTTTTATGGCTGAATACTATTCCGGTGGGTATATATACCACGCTTCCTTTACCCATCATCAGTTGATAAACACATAGGTTGTTTCCTTTCTTGGCTGTCAATAGTGTGGTAAAAACGTGAGAGTGTAGAACTCTTTTTAACATATTGATTTCATTTCCTTTGAATTAATACACACTAGTGAGATTGCTTTAGTGGATGGTAGTTCTATTTTTAGCTTTTTCAGGAAGCTCCATACTCTTTTCAAAATGGCTGAGCTATTTCTTTTTACCACATCCTTGCCAGCATTTATTATCTATAGTTTTTTTTTGATAATAGGTATTCTTCCTGGAATGATAAAACATATCACTTTATTTGCATTTCTCTTATTATTAGTAACCTGAGGATTTATTTTATATCCTTCTTGGCCATTTTTATAACTTATATTGAGAAAATGTCTGTTTCAATGTATTGTTCTCCCCACACTTTATTTTTCTTTTTTTAAATTTTTTATTGGTGCATTATATTCATACATCATATTGGGGTAAAAAAAAAACTTGTGTGTACATACATGTACACATCACTGATTTAACTTCTACCCAATTCCCAACCCATTCCCTCCCCGTCCCTCCCTCCCTTGCTTGGCTTAGTGGTTGACTTCGATATGTTTAAGTACATTGTGTGCTTTAGAGAATTTCCTTCTTCTCCCCTCCCATCTCCTCATTTAGGTTGTCTTGTTTGCTCCCCTACAGGATTTCCTTTTTCATCTAGAGTTCCTCCTATGACCCATTTCTCCTTAGCTCTCACATATTAGGGAAAGCATCTGATTTCTTATTTTTTGTGACTGACTAATCTCACTTAGCATAATGTCCTCCAGTTCCATCTATTTCTCTGAAAATGATGTAATTTTTTTTGATGGCTGAGTAAAATTCCATTGTGTACCTATCCCACAGTTTTGTAATCCACACTTTTTGACACAATACCTGATTTTGAATTATACTACTGAGATACATTAACAAAACAGCATGTTATTAGCACAAAAACAAACATATAGACCAATGAAAAAGAAGAGAAGATACAGAAACAAATCTTTATGTTTACATCCAGTTAATTTTGGTAAAATAGTATAAAACACACACAGGAGAAAAGACAATCTTTTCAACAAATCGTAGAGAATAAAATTAGACTCTAGTCTCTCACCCTGTACAAGAGTCAACTCCAGAAGGATCAAAGACCTGGAAATCAGAACAGAAACTTCTCAATTACTAAAAGAGGGCACAGGACCAGCTCCTGAACATATACACACTAATAGAGACTTCTCAATAAGACCTTCAAAGCTCAGGAAATAAAACCAAGAGCTAATAAATAGAATGGCAAGAAATTAAAAAGCTTCTGGTTAGCAAAGGAAATAATCAAGACTCTGAGGAGAGAGCCTACAGAATGTGAGAAAATCTTTGCTAGCTACTTTGCTGATAGAGAACTAGTATCTAGAATATATAAAAAACTTAAAATACTTAACACAAAAATAACCCAATCAAAATATAGAAAATAAAGGCAAATAAACATCTTTCAAAAGAAGAAATACAATAAAATATTGCACATTTTAATTGAGTATTTGTGATTTGGGAATTGAAATTTTTAAGATTAATTTAGGTATTAACCCCTTATATTGTTTGCAAATATTTTTTTGTTCTATTGGGTGCTTCTTCACTCTGTTGATTAGCTCTCTTTGTTGTACAGCTTTTTAATTTGACAATCCTGTTTATTTTGCTTTTGTTTCCTGTGCTTTGTTTTTTTTTTTCTTCACTAAAATCTTTTCATACTACAGTATCCTACAGTTTTCTTCTTGTAATTTCATAATTCCAGGCCTTACATTTAAGTCTTTACTACATTTTCTGTTAATTTTTTTTGTAACAAGTGAGAGATATGAGTCTAACTTCATTCTTTTGCATATAAATATCCAATTTTCCCAGTACTAGTTATTGAAAAGACTGACCTTTCTCCAATGCATGTACTCAGCACGATTGTCAGAAGTCGTCTGGCTATAGATGCATGGGTTTACTTCTAGGGTCTCTATGGCATCTCATTTGTCTATGTGTCTGTTTTTATGTCAATGCCATGACTTTTTTTTTTTAACTACAGCTTGTAGCATATTTGAAGTAAAGTGTAATACCTCCTGCTTTTTTTTTTTTGCTTAAGACAGTTTTGAGTCATGAGGTCTTTGGGGTGTGTGTGTGTGTGTGTGTGTATGATTTCACACAAATATCAGAATTGTTGTTTTCTAGTTCTGTGAAGAATGTCATTAGTATTTTGATGGGGATTGGATTTATTCTGTAGATCACTTTTAATAATATAAGCACTTAACAATATAGATTCTTCCAATCCATGAACATGGAATTCTTTTCTTTTTGTGGGAGTTCCCTTCAGTTTCTTTTTTATCAATGTCTCATAGGTTTCATTGTAGAAATATTTCACCTTCTTGGTTAAATTTATTTATAGTTTTATTTTTGTAGCTATTGTAAATTGTAACTGATTTCTTAATTTTTATTTCAGGTAATTTGCTATTGGCATATAAGCAAGATGACTGATAAAGCTCTTTTCTTATAAAGTACCCAGCCTGGGGTATAGTTATAGCAATAGAAAATGGAATAATGTAAATAGCTAATGAAACCTAAGAAATAATTAGAACTAAAGCAAAAAATTTTGTTTCAAAATTAAATGCTGATTTCATTCAGAAAAAAAATATTAATTGAAAAGAGACACAGGATGCATAAATATTATGGATTCATATTTTAAAAGAAGTACAATATTTGAAGAAATGAGATATAGAAATAAGTCAAGATAAAGTGGAAAATATATAATATGAACAATTATAAATCAGAAACATGATAATTGGAATATCCAGATGAAAAGATCAAAGACAGAATATATAGATTTAAATACTAAAATGTTCTAATATTTAATCTTGGTGCTATTATAAATTGCATTTTCGAAATTTAATTTTGTACTTTTTGTTGTCAGTATATAAAACAAGATTTATTTCTTCATATAAATCTTACCTCCAAAGATCTTACTAAATTATGATGCTAGTTCTAACAAATTTTTTTCTAAATTATCTTAAAATTTCTAGGAAAAAGGATGAGTATTATCTGTAAATAATAACAATTTTCTTCTTTTGTGTTAAATTCTTAAAAATTAATTAATTAAATTTTTGTTTATCTTGCTGTCTCCAATACAATGTTGATTAGAAAGAAGCATTGTAGCAGGTCTGCTTGTTTCAAAATAATTTGCCACAGTACATGATATCAACTACAGATGTTGTGAATTTTTTTTACCAGATTAAGAAAATTATCATTTCTCTGGAGCTAACTAGCATTTTTATCATTAATGAACATTGGGTGAAGAAATACTTTTTCTGCAACTATCATGCTTAGCATGTAAGTTTTCTCCTTTTTCTTTTGAATCTATTGTAGGTTTTATTGCTTTTTTTATAATGGAAGCACACACTTGTATACCCAGAGTAGCTTACATAGTCATCATGCATTATACATTTAAAAATATTTTTAATTTACTTTGCTAATAGTTACTTAAGGATTTTTGCATCTGTGTTCATAAGAGCAATTTGTTTCTAATTTTCTTCTCTAATAATGTTCTTGTCATGTTTCAGAATCATTATTATGTTGGCTTTACAAAAAGAATTTTTGGGCACATGCTTGTAATCCCAGCATTTGGGAGGCCCTTTGAAACTCCTTGAGTCTCTGTTTCAAAGTAAAGAATAAATATAGGGCTGGGGTTTAGCTTGGAGGTGGAATGCCCCTGGTTTCTATTCCCAGGACGGGGGAAAAAAAAAAAAAAAAGAATTCTGTTTCCCTCCTTCTGTATTCTTTGGGAAAAGATTTTTTTTTCAAGATTATGATATCTCTTTTGCCATTGTCTGGAAAAAGTTATAGATGAAGTTATCTACTGCCAGAGTTTTTTATGAAAATATGGATTCAATTTCATTCATACAAGAATATTTATGTATTCATACATATCTGAATATTCAGGACCAGTGCATATCAGAATATTCAAGTGTCTCTAAGACCTGAAGCGACATTCCCATGATTATGTGAGTTGGTAATTTTTATCACAATCTTTTATCAGTTTTGCAAGGCTTACTTAAAATTTTTAAGTAGCATGAGTTTTGTTGATTTTTTTATATACGCTGCAACTGTTCTCTGGTATGTTGATATATTGTTTTATATTTATCATGTATTTATTTTTCACTTCTGTGAGCTTGGTTTAATGTACTTTCTTGCATTTTGAAATATAATCTTAAGTAATTGGCTACAGCCTTTACTCTTTTCTAATATATACATTTTTTTAAATTTATTTTTATTGGTGCACTGTATTCATACATCATAGTGGGATACAAACTTTTGTAGACATACATGCACACATCGCCCAGTCAGCCCCCACCCGATCCCCACCCCATTCTCTCCCCATCCCTCCCTCCCATGCTTGGCTTAGTGGTTGACATCTAGTATTATAGCAATTTATCCAAAATTAAAAATGATAATCTCACATAACAGTTTCATTTGTCTGATACCAAGCTTTTGATGACTTAAAGATAACATTTCAATATTTCTTTTTGCTTTCTTTCTTACCAGAGAATATTTTTTTCTTTTTTTTAGGTGAAACTATCATATATTTATTTTTCAGAAAAAAATCTATCCTGATATGGAAAATGGACTCTAGATACCCAAAACAATCTCGAAGCAAAAACAAAGCTAGAAGATGTATATTTTCTGATTTCAAACCATATAAAGCTACAATAATTGAAACAGTGTAGTACTGTTCTAAAGGCAGATATATAGACCATTGGAGTTAAATACAAGCCTAGAGCTAACTTCTTCCCTATATTGTCAAGTTATTTTTGACAAGGTTTCCACGAAGATTTGGTGGTGGAAATAATAATCTTTTAACTAAATATTGTTGAAAAATAATAATTACATGGAAAAGAATAAAATTGGACCCTTACCTAATCCCACATACAAGTATTAACTCAAACTAGATAAAAGACCTAAATATAAATCTTAAGACTATAAACTTTTAGGAGAAAATCTGAGTCATAAAACCTCACAACATTGAAATTGGCAGTGATTTCTTGGATATGATTTCAATGGCACAGGCAACAGAAGAATATACAAACTCCCTAAAAAATAAAAGAAAATATTGTATATCCAAAGACAATGTAAACAGAGTTAAAAGTTACTAATAGAATTGGATAAAATATTTCCAAATGCTATATCTGAAGGTATATTAATATTCCAACTAGAAATCCTAAAAATTAACAACAATAAAGGCAAACAATACAATTTAGAGATAGGTAAAAGACTAACATAAATAATGAATCTCCACAGATAACCAATCTTAGTTGTCTGTTGGATGGAAACTCTTGTTTCTCTGGTTCTGGTGAGTGTTACCTATTTCTTCTTTGTAGTTAATCTCTTTGAGTATTTTCTCTAACGCTGGTTTTGAAGACATAAATTCCTTCAGTTTCTGTTTGTCATGGAAGCTTCTTATTTCTCCATCTAATTTGATAGAAAGTTTTGCTGGATAGGAAATTTTTGGCTGGAAGTTATTTTCTTTCAGAGTTTGGAATATGTTACTCCAAGCCCTTCTGGCTCTCATGACTTGGTTTGGGAAGTCTGGAGTGATTCTAATTGGTTTGCCTCTGAATGTCACTTGGCCCTTTGTTTTTGTTGCCTTTAAGATTCTCTGCTTGGCTTCCACATTGGTCATTTTGACAATTATATGGCGTGGGGATCCTCTTCTCCGATCCTGTCTAAAGGGAGTTCTATAAGTTTCCTGGATCTGTGTATCAACCTCTTGCTCTATATTTGGAAAATTTTCTGCTATTACTTCCTTGAAGAGATTGTTGATCCCTTTGGTATCACTTTCTTTTCCCTCCTCTATTCCAATTATTCTTAGGTTAGCTCTCTTAAGATGGGCCCATATTTCTTCAATGTCAGATTCCTGCTGTTGGATATCTTTTTCTAGATTAGAAACTATGCATTCATTTTTGGATTGCTCATCTTCTAAGAGCGAGATTCTGTTCTCCATGTGGTCTAATCGGTTGTTTGTGCTTTGAATTGAGGCCTTTACTTCATTAATTGCATCCTTTATCTCTTTTTGGCTCTCTCTGAGTTCTTTTCGAAGCACTTCTATTATTTCTACAGTTATTTTCCTGATTTGATCTTCTAGAAATCTCTGATTTTCTGTTTTATCAGGTTCTGATGTTGTGGGGTTGTGCACATTCATTACTTCAGTGTTATTCCTCTTTCCCATGATTTCGGAGGTTTGTGCCTTCTCTGGGTTCTTCCCTTGGGTCACTATGGCTTCACTTAAGGTGCTCTGGATCTCGAGTCTCTATTATCTCAGACCCTACTACTCCTTTACTGGGTTGTATCACAGAGTCTCCGACCCAGGGAGTCGATAGAGGCTGCTTTAAACTATGGGGGGTGCCAGGTTGCACGCTCTCCTATGGTGTGATATCTCTGCCACCACCACTCCCTCACTGGGTCAAGTCCCAGGAGGCACAATACTGGGATTTCTCCTCTGTGGCCCGCAATTTGACTCACTGTTCTTGAGTACGTAGATGTAGCTGTATTGGACTCGGTGAATTCACTGCTGCTGCCGCCGCCGGTGGCAATATGGCGCCTCTGCCACGCCCTCGGCCATGAGGCTGGCGTATTTTTTCTTCTCTGGTTTTGATTTCCACTCTGAATCCCTGCAGCGTGTGCTGAGCTCAGCCACTGGGAGCTTTAAATGCTGTCTGCGCCGAAAGATCCCGCCTGGCTGTTCCGCATCGGCTCACCTCGGCTTGCTGTAGCCATCCGCTGAGTTCGCCGCTGCCGCCGGCAGTATGGCGCTGCTGCCGCGTCCTCGGGCGCGTGTGTCTCCTCTGTGGCCCTGAGCTCTGTTCTCAGTCCGCTTTCTCTCTGGAGCCTGGTGGTTTTTTTGTTTTTCTGGTGATGGTGTTTTCTGGCTATGAAAGGCGCTCTTTTTGTGGTAATGGAGATTGGTTGTTAGCGGGACTCTTAAGCCCCGCTTTTCTCGGTCGCCATCTTCCCGGAAGTCTAATATATACATTTAATACTGTGAGAGGCACAATTAAAAGAGAACTTTTTTTTTTTTTTTTTTTTTTGTTTTGTTCCCAGATTCAGAGATTTAGTTCATACTTGGCTGGTTGCACGGCAGAAACTCTGGTGGCAGGTTTGTGTGACTGAGAAAAACCATCTCAGTCATTGAAGACAGAAGTAGGAAGACCAAGAGGAGGGACTGGGGGCATAGATAGTTACCAAAGCCACACCTCAGCAACTCCCCTCCTCCAGCCATGCCCCACCTCTGATTTTCTTGCACTTGGGGCATGATTTCAATACATGATATTTGGGGGAACATTCAAACCTAACCATAAAACCATCTATTCTCAGTTGGGGTGGCAGGGAGGGAGGTCAGCCTTAAAATCTCTCCTGGGAAAGGGACCTCTTGTCCTTTTTCAGTGAGGAGGGTTCATAAACAGATTCAGTCACCAAATTGCTTTTTGTTCTATTCAGCATAACCTTAGTTTTGTACTTTTATAGGTACATTATAATCACATAAAGTTCAGAGAGATACAAACATACATGTACACAGCACTTGATGCGTTTCCTCTGGTTCTCATCTCAGCCCCCCTCAAACATATAAGAGGGTGTCAGTGATACCTTCATATATTAACATAGCATTATTTGAACTATTTTCTTCATCCATCCATCCCCCCTTAACTCCAGGCCCCTTCAACTATTCTGCCGGTCTCTGTCTTCATTTATCTGAAGTCTCTTTTCTTTCCTATTTTCTCTCTAGTATTTTTCTATGGGAGAAAACATAGAACCCTTGACTTTCTGAAACTGGCTGACCTCACTTAGCATAGTAGTCTCTAATTTCATCCATTTTCCGGCAAATAGCATACTTTTTGTTCTTCATAGCTGAGGAAAGTTCTATTGTATGTATAAAATACATTTTGTTTATCCATTAATCTGATGATGGACATCAGATTATGGTTCCATAATTGGCTATTTATTGCATGTGTTCCTATAGTATTCTATATGCATGTGTTACTGAGTAGTAGTATAGCTGGGTGGTATGATGGTTTCATTCCTAGTCTTTTGAGGAAGCTTCAAACTTTTCTCCATAGTGGCTATACTAATTGGCAATCCCACCAATCATGTATAAGAGTTCCTATTTTCCCATATCCTCAGGAGACTTTATTACTATTTGCATTCTTGATGATTGCCATTCTAACTGGAATGAGATGAAACTTCATTTTTATTCTTAGAAGATGCAGACTTCAGAGGAGTTTAGAAAATGTGATGGGTGCTCTATTTGGATCTGGAAAGACCCCCTCAACCCCATGCATCAAAGACTTGACTTACAGCTTGGTGCTTTGGAAGGGTGGTAGAGCCTTTAAGAGGTGTGGTCTAGTCAGAGGTCTTCTGGTCACTGGGATATGACCTTGAAGAGGACAGATGGACGTGTCCCCCTTCCTCTTTCCAACTTTTAATTTCTTACCATGAGCTGAATGGCTGTTCCCCAAGCCCCTCCCACTGTGACGTACCACCCAGGCAAGGCCAAACCCTGCGGGCCAGCCATTTATGCGCTGGGATGACATCTCAAAACCGTGGGCCAAGCCAGACCTTTCCTCTTGTCAAGCTGATTATATCAGGCATGTGTTGTAGCCATGTGTGGTCTGAGATGAGTGGATGCAAACTTTGAATCAGCAGATTTAAGCTCATTTTGTGACTTCCACATCAGGACGGTAACACAACACTTGATGGTGTGTCCAGGAATGAGAGACACACATCCATACCCTGGCTCCGCCACCCTCACTCAAAGCCTCCGTGTCCGCACCTTGGGTCAGCCCATGGTATTGTTGTAAGGACTGACCCCAGTCGTCATTCTGGTAAGGGGTTTTGCATGGTTCTCACATGCCACAAACATAAGCAAAGTCACTAGAGCCGTTATCATTTTCTTTCCTCATGTCTGAGGTCAGCAGTGGTGAGGAGGAAGCCTTTGTCTCTCCTCCTCCAGAAAAGAGATGAGCAACAAAACAAGAAAGTTCGGTGCACCACCAACACTTTTCCTGAAGCTTTCAATTTCTCTCTTCTAGGAGGAGAAGCAGAAAGGACAAGGGGGGAAAATGTAATTTGGCAAATAACCTTCCCTCCTCCAGTTTTGTTTTATTATTATTTTTTTTCCTTTGGGCATCACATCAAGAAAACGGGGTAAATTATTTTCTAAAACTTCTGAGCTCCAAAAATTAAAACCAGATTTCTCTGTCTGTGGCCTTTGACTTCTCGAGGCAGATGGCTTTGGCAGCGCTCCCTGCCCCCACTGGAGGCTGCGTGCCTTCTCTTCCTTCCACCATCACAGGGCCAGGCCAGGGCCTTCACCAGCCGCGCCAGGAGCTGAGGCCGAGCAGGACAGCTGGAGCTCAAGGGCAGACACAGATCCACTGAGATCGGAACAGAGCAGCATCACAGCAGCCTTTGTAGAAAACATGTTCTGCAAACTACTTTAGCTCAGCAGACAATCTAATGAATTATAAGAATCGATTAAAATGTAATCACATTGTACTTTAAAAAACACTTATACAGCCGGTGTGGTGCACATGCCTGTGAACCCAGTCCTTGAGATGGGGGAGGGTTGAAACAGGAGGATCACAAGCTCAAGGCCAGCCCCAGCAATTTAGCGAGGCCCTCAGCAACTTACTAAGACACTCTTTCAAAATAAAAAATAAAAATAAGCCTGGGACTGGAGGTAGCTCAGTGGTAGAATGCTCCTAGGTTCAATCCCTAGTACCACAGTGGGGAAAAACTTATACATCTATTCTGTTATTCAACCCTGACAATGATAACACAAGGAGATATTTATTATTTCACATATAATAAGGAAAATGAGAAATCATGGAAAGTTATGTGACTTATCTGAAAATACAGAGCAAGTGGGATGCACAACGCAGACACAACGGAGTTGTCTCTCCCTATCTGACCTCCGGGAGCTCAGGACTTAAGGGAGGATAGGCCAGTTATATGACGCAACCCGGCTCCCCGTGCCTGCTTTCTTATGATCACAGGAGAAAAAAGAGAAAATGAGAAAGAGGAAGGGAGAGGAATGGAGGGAGGAGAAGGAGAGAGATAGACAATGCACAGAATAGGAGGAGAGAGAAGGAAGGAGGGAGAAAGCGAAGGATCATCACGTCATCTGGTGTCTCTACCAAAGAAGTGTCTGCCATTCTCCAGACCTCACAGATCCAGCAGATCTTTGTCAGAGATTGTATGGAAGACAGAACACAGATTTTGCATCACACATTATACAGTAAAACCTTCACCCAAATCTTCCTTAGATACTTTTTCTCCCCCAGGTTTTGCATTGCAAGAACTGCTAACACCTCTCCCATGCTTCCTGTGTAGTCCTGTGATGACCACTGCTTGGTCCTCTGGCCGATGTAGACAGGACTCCCCACTAAGGATCCCATAGCCAGCACAGCCACCTCTAGTATGGAATTGGAGTGAATAAATCTTTTAGCATCACCTAGCAAACACATTTGAATTTTGTAGACCATGATACTGGAGATGAACTTGCCTGGCATGTTGGTGTGGCCCTTTTCTTTGTGAGATGTTGGAGTTTGGGGATTTCTTGCAGGGACCATGAAAGTTGGAAAGCTCAGTAATACCCAGAATTCTGGTGCCAAGTCAAAGACTCACTCCATGGTACTGTGACTGTCTCTCACAGTTAGCTTAGCGATACTAACATCTCAATCGCCGATGACATGAAAAACAGAAGAAAAATCCTAGGAGCCAAGTCACATATTTGTGGGTTCTTAACATCTTGATAGTTTGGCCATTGTACAGGCTTTTATTAAACCCAGACTCACATGCACAAGCACACACATATCTCCCAAAATTTGGACTAATATCCAAATTTTTCTAAGCATCAAAAGATGCAGGACCATGGTGAGGGCCTGGCATCTCACACGCCCCTCAGCACTGAGTGTCAGGAAAGGGAGGAGGGGAGGTGCTGAGAATCCCATGTGACTGCTCCATGCTACCAAGCACTGCTGCCCTCCAAGCCACTTGGATCACCAGGTCTCAGAGTTTGACACAGGAGGATCCAGGAGGCTGCTCTACTTTTAGCAGCTTCCATGGACATTCAGTAGGTCCTTCCTGGTTTGATGGAATAGAGGGGTATATTATGGCATAATACAAATTTACCTGATTTGGACCCAGCTTATGTTAAGACTCAGCAGATGCTCATTGGGTGACTGACAGAACTGGATGTAGAAGATGGATACTGCACGGGAACTGGGTCTCACTGTAGTTCCTGTACTGTGAGTTGACTGTGGTCACAGGCTTCACGATTCCCTGGAAGAAAGTGGCCATCTCAGAGCCATTTCCAAAGGAGATGGAGCCAGAATTCCTTTCTAGAGGTTGCAATGAACCTCCTGTCCAGCAGTAATGGGTCCTTTCACTCCAGCTGATGTCAATGGTAGAAATTATGGGAAGAGAAATTTGAGCTTCAAAGAGAACCCAGCGAGGGAATGTGGTAGAGACCTTCCCTAAAGATCACAGCTTGCTGGGCAGAAACTGGGAGGAGCCTGTTCTCATGCAAAGGGGAATTTGTGGCCCTTCACTGGGAACCTGCCATGCATTCGGGATTTATCAACAAGGACTGCAAAGAATTGTAGCTTCTGGCGCTGTGATCTCTGACTAAGCTTTTCTGTGGCCATCGATAGCAGAATTGCTGACTCTGACTCTTGGCTTTGTTAAGAAGTAACATGAATTATGTGTTTTGTTAATAGTTAAAAAATGAATATGTTAGAAAAACCTATCCCTACTAGATAAAATCCCGAGGTAACAATAACTAAAACTTCCCCTGCTACTGACTAAAATTTAATAGAAGACTAAAATATTTTTTAAAAAAATTTTCATTGGTACATTGTAATTATACATGATAGTGAGAATCACAGTGATATGTTTATATTTGCACATAGTATTATTGGTCTGATTCCTTCTGCAAAACTCCTTTTCCCCATTTGACTAATATCCAGAATATATGAAGAACTCAACATATCAAGGTCTGTGTGCATGCATGTTGGTATCACTTTGAACCTCACTATGGTGTATATTTACAATGCACCAGAAAGGATTAGAAAAAAGAAATCTAAAAACTTAATAACAACAAACCCAGTCAATAAATGGGCAATTAAACTTAATGCACATTTTCCAGAAGAAGATATACAAATAGCCAACAAATAAATGAAAGAGATTTTCAATATGCTTAAAACTCAGGGAAATGCAAATCAAAAACTACATCAAGATTCCATCTAATTCCAGTTAGAATAGCAATCACCAAGAATACAAATAATAATAAATGCTGGTGAGGATGTGGGAAATAAGAACTCTTAAACACTGTTGGTGGGATTGTCAATTGGTATAACCACTATGGAGATCAGTATGGAGGTTCCTCAAAAAACTCCAAATGAAACCATCATAGGACCCAGCTACGCCACTCCTCGGAATTTTTCTGAAAGAATTAAAGTCAGAATACCATAATGGTACATGCATATTCATGTTTATAGCATTACATTTTACAATAAGCAAATTATGGAACCACTCTAGGTGTCTGTCAGCAAGCAAACAAAAAAAAGCAAATGTGGTATTTAGAAAAAATGGAGTTTTAGTGAGCTATAAAGAAAACAGAAATCATGTCATTTACAGGAAAATGGATGGAACTAAAGAATATTATGCTAAATGACATCAGCCAGCTTCAGAAAGGCAAGCACCATATGTTTGCTTCCATATGTGGAAACTAGAGGGAAAAAAGGAAAGAAAAGAGAACTCATAAGAATAATATATTTTGATCAGTTTTAAATCTGTCATGTCGGACCCAAGAAACATAGACTTTAGTTGAAAACACAGCTACGCTGAAAACCAAGAGTGATCTCTGCCCTGCCTGGGACTGCCCATAAGGAATGGGCAGGTGGAAGCATAGCCCGTCCTTGATCCTGCTGGCAAAGTCCACACCTTGTCCTTGGTCCCCAGTGGCTAATTTCTTTCTGAAGAGTGACAAAAGAAGAACAGACTAAGAATGGCCAGGCACAGGAGAGGGACTGAGAGACTGAGAGGATAACAAGGTTCCTAGATATGGCATGAGCGGGGCACAGGAGCCTGGGCAGTGCGGTAGCCCATGAGAATCACACTTCTTGTTGTAATTATTAATAGGTTCAGTGTTTAAATACAGCTTTGTAAATGCCAGTCTTTTAAAGTATACTTTGCATTTTTTTCCTTGGGGGTCAATAGATACTTTAAATACACAGATAGTCTCAACTATTTAGTGAAGCCCTTTGCAACTCAGTGAAACCCTGTTTCAAAATAAAGAATAACGCGGGCGTGGTGGTGCACGCTTGTAATTCCTGCGCTTGGGAGGCGGAGACAGGAGGATTGCGCAGGTTCGAAGCGAGCCGCGCTGGCTTAAGAGACCCTGTTTCCAAATAAAAAAGTATAAAAATAGGTCTAGGAATGTAGCCCAGAGGTAGAAGGGCTTCCAGGAACCCCAGTACCACCAAAAAATAAATAAATGAATAATAAATAATAAATAATTAGGGCTGGGGGTGCAGCTCGGAGGTAGAATGCCCTTGGGTTCCATCCTCAGTACAGCAAAAAAAAAAAAAAAAAAAAAAAAAAAAAAAAGAATTATAATACAACAATAATGGCTGTTATTCTTTTTTCTTTCTTTCTTTTTTTCTCCTCATCCTCTACCTCTTCCTCCTCCTCCTCCTCCTCCTCCTCCTCCTCCTCCTCCTCCTCTCCCTCCTCCTTTTATTTTTTGTACTGGGGATTAAACCCAGGGCTATTCTACCTCCGAGCCACAATGTTGACATTTATTGATTGATTGATTGATTGAAACAGACTCTAAGTTATTGAGGGTCTAAGTTGCCGAGGCTGGCTTCAAACCTGTGATCCCTTCCATCTCTGCCTCCCAAATGCTGGGATTTCAGATGAGCACCACCACACCTGGCTAATCCTTTTGCCCTTGATTATCAAACTATTGAGAAAATGCAATACTGGGTCAAAAGGAGCAGGAAAACAGATGGATCTCCAGTGTTTGCTCATGTGGTCTAATATTTTTTAGAGTACTCATGATAGATCTTTTGTCAGATTGCCAAGTCCCCACATGCTAAAAGCACCCTCATTACAGAAGTGTCTAGTTTACTAAGAGTTTGTAATCAAGAATGAATAAATATATCTTAAAGAATGTACTGAGTATGATCTTAGGGTTTTTCTCAATCTACTGGAATTACTAACTGATTTTTAATCTATTAACATGGAAAAGTATGTGCTTTATACATAAGCAGTGTAAAGTCAGAATTATCTTGACCAGTTGTCTTTTGATTTATTTTATTAATAGTTAATGTTTTAATTCATACACATGCCACAAAAGTATTCTAACTTCTCTCTCTCAGAATGTCCACATTTGGTTTTGATGTTAGCATAGTCTTATCCTAAAAAGTGAATTGGAAGGACGCATCCCTTCCATTCTTAGAATATTGATTAAAAAAATTGAAATGGCATATACCTGAAAAGCGTGGTAGAACTTACTGGTAAAACTATGCAAGTCTGCTTTTTTTAGAAAGTTTATGACTATTACTTCAGTTTTATTTTTCTAGTGTCAATTTTAGAGAATTACATTTCTAATGATTTTTCTCACTTTTCTGTCTTTAAAATTGTTGACATCCACTTGTTGATAGCTCTTTCGTATTAGCTTTTGAATGTATTTGTGTCCTTTCTTACACTGAAAATATTATTCTTTTACTTTCTTTCTTCCTTGATCAATCCTGCTAACCACTAAGAATGCCATTTTTAGTTTTTTCTTTCTTTTTTAACCAATGAAATGAGTCATAGCCATATTCATCTTCTCAATAGTGTTTTTCTTTATAATAATTCTGTTGTTCCTTTTTTTCATTTTCAAATTAATTTTCAGTCATTCTTTTGTTTTTTAATTTTTGGAGGATATAATTTTTTATATCTTCACTCTTATTACGTATCAAAGTGCTAATATGTAGTATATTCATTATCAAATTCTAGAGTGTTTTAATTTCCATTTCAATTTATTATCTAAGCCTTAAGTTATTAAATTTTTTAAAGTATCTAAAATTTCTAAGTTTAAGCATTTCATTTTAGCTTCCACTTAGTTACCGTGATCAGCTGTAAACTCCATACCATGTTCTGTGTATGTTACTGAGGCTTGGTATGTGAAATAGTAGCTGACCAAATTTTGTGATGTTTCTTGGAAGTGTGAGAATAGTGCATGTCATATAAATGCTGGATGTTGATATAACCGAGCTGTTTTATCTTCAATATTCCTGGCAACATGTTTTCTTGCTTAATATATTTATAACTCAGAGAAGTAATGATATATTGATGCTTTGTAAAATCTTGCTGAAATTCTATGAATATATGCCTTGCAAATTTTAAGAGTATTTCACTGGGCATAAGCATATTTAAAATATTTATATCATCTTGACACTTGTATGTTATCTCTACATAGTACTCTATTGATGCCGAATAATTGCTTATTACTTAAAACTCATTTTTCTGTGCAAACTTTTTGCTTCTTTAGAATTTTCTCGACAAGTCCTTTTTACATCCTTCGTGGGCAATATGTCTAATCTAAAAAGTAAAAACCTTCCTAGGCTCTTCCGAGGATGGCTACAAGTTGGGTGGAGGAAATGAAGTGGCAAATGGAGAAGAGTGAGTCAATTCCATTATCAGAAGCTGCAGGATTCAGTCACAAAGCTGGAGAAGCAAATGCAACAGGTGTCTGCGGGAGGTCACCGTGGCTGTGCAGAAGTGTGGAGGGTCTAGCATCCTGCTGCACTGTGTATCTCTTTCAACTGCAGTCATCCTTGCCTACCTCCTGGGGAGTGGTTCTAGGACCCACCCTATACCGTTGTACATTAGCATCCCATTGGTTTCCAGGATACCAAGATCCTTACAGGACTGGCATGATATTTGCTTAGGAATCAAGCATGATCTCCTGTGGGCTATACATCATTTAAAGTACATTAGATACTTATAATACCTAATTCAATGGAAATTCTATTAAACACTCGTTATACTATATAATTTTACTATAACAAAAATTGTACATGTTTATTACAGATATAGCTTTTTCCCAAATGCTTTTGATCTCCATTTGGTTAAAGCCACAGATGAGAAAACCACAAATAAGGAGGGATGGCTACAGTTTTATTGCATTCCTAGGGATTCCTTAAACTTACATTTTGTATTGACATTTTTTAACTCTACAGAAATGGCTTGATGTTGTATACCATCTCTTGGGCTGGCTTTTCCACTTAGCTCATAGCTAAGTCGCACTTATATTGCAGCATGTCTCTCCAATTTATTCCCATTTCTTTTTCTGCACACACCACATACACTAGAGTTGATGCATGTACTCTCCCATTGATAAACAGATTAGTTTTAGAATTTCTATACATATCATTGTTATGACCTTTTCTATGTAAACAGTTTGATTAAAGATATGCAAAAAGTGAAATTATTGATCATCCGACATGCAAATATTTAGCTATATCAGTTAATGAATGCTACAATTTGGATTTTCAATGTTCCCCAAAGACCCATAGGTTGGAGGCTTGGTCCTCATCAGCAAAGCTCCACTTGGTAGAGTCTTTAGGAGATGAGGCCTAGTGAGTGGAGGGCTTAGGGCACTGGGGGCAAGCCAGAGGGGGACTGTGGGGTGTCCACTCTTGCTCTCTCTCTGCTCCCCTTACACCTTGAGACAGCTTCCTCCTCTGGGCAGTCCCCACCTGCCAGAGGCTCTGCCCAACACAGTCCCAAAGACAACAGAACCAACCATGGCTTCAAATTAAAATAAAACATTCTACTTTTAAAGTAGATCAGCTCAGGTATTATGTTACAATAACCAAACAAACTGAGGTAGTTAATTTGAGTTGACTGGATTACAAAACTCCTAAAATGATGTAACTTTGGTTCTGTTGATGAGATGATTGGCATGTGAAACAGCAGATTGAGGAGGAAGTCCCGCCCTGAATGTGGGCAGCACTGTTCTGATAGGCTGAGGACCCAGATGAAAGGAAGGAGGAAGTGGTGTGAAGGCCAGTGTGGTTCTTCCTGGGGCCAGTGCATCCACTCTTGCCTGGGATGCCAGACTCCAGCTCCTTCACTCTTCTAATTGGGCTCTGACCCATGATTCTTGGGGGAGCTTCCTGGACTCTATCTTGGAATAGAACTACGTTCCTGGACACTCCGATTCTAAGATTCCAGCTCTTGAACCAGTTAACCAACTGCTGGTTCCTCCAGCTCTCTGGGTACAGGAAAATAAGCTTATTTGATAAGTTTCCTTTTATAATGTGCATATCCTGTGAATTCTGTGACTCTAGGGAACCTTGATCGTACATTAACATGATGAGTATCTATTTTCCAAGGTAGTTTCACCAATTTACATGGCCATCAGTCAGTCTTAGATTCTGTAGAAAGACATTCTCTCTGTTCAGTCTTTTAGTAATTTCCTACAAAATGAGGGTAAAATAATTCTTCCTTGTATGCATGATTAATTTTTCCTGATTTTTAATAATATTGGGCATCTATCTATATGTAGAAACATATCGAGTAGGTAGAAGATTTGGACAAAACATATATCATTGCTCTAAATATATATTACATTTAAAAATCATAAAATTTATACTCCTGTCGAGATGATTTTTATGACTGATCGTGTGCCAGGTTATTAAAGAAATTTTTAAAAATATATTAAAGTAGGAGCCAGGCATGGTGGCACACACTTGTAATCTCAGTACTTGGGAGGCTGAGACAGGAGGATCCCGGTTCCTGGCCAGCCTCAGCTACTTAGTGAGGCCCTTCGCAACTTAGTGAGACCCTGTTTTATTTTTATTTTATTTATTTACTTATTATTATTATTATTATTATTATTATTATTATTATTACTATTATTATTTTAGTGGTACTGAAGTTCCTGAAAACCCTTCTACCTCCAGGCTACACTCCCAGACCTATTTTATAGTTTTTATTTGGAAACAGGGTCTCTTTAGCTAGCATGGCTGGCTTCCATCCTGTGCGATCCTCCTGTCTCCACTCCCAAGTGCGGGGATTAGAAGCATGTGCCACCAAGCCCGGCCAGACCCTGTTTTAAAATAAAGAATAAAAAATCAGGCTGGGCTGTAGCTCAGAGGTAGAATGCCCCTGGGTTCAATCCCTAGTTCCCAGTTCGTTCTCTCTCTCTCTCTCTCTCTCTCTCTCTGCGTGTCTCTGTATCTCTCTCTCTCTCTCTCTCTCTCTCTCTATATATATATATATATATATATATATATATATATATATATATACATATATGCTTCTTATCACTTAGAGCACAATTCCAATTATAATAATTAGTTTAGATATCATTAACATGAAGATCACCAAGAAAGTCCATGAATTGTTAAAAAGAAAATATGCCTTAAGAATAGGAGTAGAAGAAAAATCTTATGGTGTATCAGAAAGTGTATAGAAAATATAAGAGCACTAAAAGTATAATGTAAAGAAAATTTATATCCTGAAATATTGTTACAGAAAAATTCTTAAAAGTAAATGAGTTAAGAATTAGGTACATACATTCAAAAAGGATAACCAATAAAAATATTTTTTAAAAAAAGTTAATACTGCTAACTAAAATATGTTAATGGAAAAACCAAAGAGCCTTTTCAGCAAAAACTGGCCAGTCCATGCGTAAATGTCACCAGGATGAACATGTGTAAGACATCTATTTGAGATCATAACTAAGATGAACAGACTTTTAGCATGCTTATGCAGAGAAGCAAAAGCAATGTTCTCTAAATGATGGTAATGGTATCTTGGGCCTTGATTATCTTTGGGTGTCCTAGGACATTCTGCCAAGTATGAAGTCTAAATTGCTGAGGCTTAGAAAAAGAGACACGGTGGACAGAAAGCAAAGACATATGTGGGCCTTGCAGTATGATCCCCGAGCCTGTGGCTTCTCTTTTCATATTTGTAACAATGTCTTTGGATGAGCCAAGTTGCATGACTCATACTGCCCAATTTCAAGATTTACTGTTGAGCTATAGTAATAGAGAGAGTGCAAAATTACACGAGCAAATCCATCAATGGGACTCAACACAATAGTCCATTGGTTTTCAAAATATGTTTAAGGTAATTTATTTAAAAATGATAACATTTTAAGCAAATGATGTTAAGGTATCAACTTCTGAAAACTAAACTCTTCATTCTTACCTTGCATACAGAAATTAATTTGAAACAAATTATAGGCTTGATAAAATCTTAAGACTACAAAATTCTAGGGTAAAATATAGGTGAAAAATCTTTGTGATCTTAGGTGGAACACAAAAGCATAAACCATGAAAAAATATAAACAATTAAGCTTCATTAAAATAAAAAACTTATTTTTAGTGTCATATAAAATAAGTGCTATTATCCCTAGCTTTCAGACAGACAAATTGGAACAAAAAGAAATTCTGATCATAAATCTGGGCAGTAGTAAGCAAATGATCAAATCCAGGTATTGAGTTCCAAATGTAGGCTTTTGCTCCTCCATAAACACAGAAATGTATCTAATACAGTATAATACAAACATAACTAACTCATATTAGCTATTCCACAAATCTGTCAAAGATAATTGGAAACTGGATGTGTGTTTACATGTATAGGATCTTTATCTCTTATGTATATGGACAGATATTTGTGCAGCTATTCAGTCCCACAGGCATTTGGCATCACCAGTAGAAAGCCACCCCCAAATGGACTTTTCCCAAGTAGGGTCCAAACTGATTTGATAGAAAAGAGCTATTGCTAACTAATCAAGACCCACAAAGAGTACAAAGCCCAACGTTGGCAAGGGCTTGGTATCGCACAGTTGCCAGAGAGCTTTGGTGACTCTGAACTGAGCATCAGTTATTCACCCATGACTCCCTCCTATTATGCTCTCAGATTCTGACCTACAGCCATTATCCCTGTTTCATGTAGTGACATTTCCATATGCTTCTCTCTCCCGATGCCTGGTATTTTGTCTGATTCTGAGAAGAGCAACTGATAAAATTCTGCCAACAAAGATCATCATGCAGTAACACTGAAAATCTTTACCAAACTCAAAATGCAGGCTTATCTCAAATTGTCCACTGAAAACCGAAATGATGGAGCCTAAAGCCAGCACGGATGCTCTCGGGGAGTTGAGAGCTAGGCTACAAATCCACAGAAGAAATCATCCATCATTGGCAAAGATACTGGTTCTTTTACATGCATTCTCTCTGGGTTTTTTTTTTCTTGCTTTAAAAAATAAGTTTTATAGGCAGAATGTGAAATGTAAATGTAGACTCAAATGGTTGCTGTTAGAGTTGATATAAAATGTCTTCTAAAGAGCTCACTTATAATGTTTGGAGCTGATGGAATTGAGTCATATAAGTTGCCTTCCCAGAAGTGGATAAATTCATTGTAATTGATTCACCTGGGTGGTACCTATAGGCCAGTAGGGTGTGGCTGGAGGACGTGGTCCCTGGAGTGCAGCTTTGGGGATTATCTGTGGTTCCTCCTCTCCCTCATCTCGCTCTTGATTCTGGCCTCCATGATATGAGGAGCACAGCCCAGGGGCTCTCCCTCTCTCCACCTCCCACTGCCATTCCCTGAAATCCACAGTCCCCAGCCTCACATGGACCGAACCTGAAACCATTAAAAAAAAAAAAAAAAAAACAGTTAGGCCTGGTGGTGCACACCTGTAATCCCAGTGCATGAGAGGCTGAGACAGGAGATCACAAATTTGAGGTCAACCTGGGAAACTTAGTGAGGCTCTCACCAGCTTAACAAGACCCTGTTTCCAAATAAAAAATAAACTAGGGCTAGGATTGTAGCCCAGAGGTAGAAAGCTCCTAATTTCCACCCCTAGTACCACACACAAAGAAAGAAAATAAATGTTTTCTTTACATTAATACTGTATTGATAACATACTGAGGTTTATTGCTATACAGTTCATAATAACCAAGTTAAGAGACCAGCCATCCTAGGTGTCCATTAACAGGTGTATGGATAAAGAAATTGTGGTAGATACACACAATGGTGTTTTACTCAGCCATAAAGAAAAACAAAATTACATGGATTACAGGAAAATGGGTGGAATTAGAGAATATTATGCTCAGTTAAACCAGCCAGTCTCAGAAAGTCTCAGAAAGTCAAAAGTCATTTATGGCTTTTTTTTTTTTTTTTTTGCTTGTTTTGTTTTGTTTTTTCATATGTAGAAGCCTAAGATAAAATAGGAAAGAAAAAGCAACTTCATGATAATATGATAAGGAGTGGGATTAGAAAAGAAGGCTTGTTGAATAAAACAAACCAAATAATATGATATCCATATGACGATATCACTAACAACCTTTCTAGCGTGTACCAACATTTACTCTTGTTTATATTCTTGATGATTGCCATTCTATCTTGAATTAGGTGGTAATTTAACATCCTAAACTTTTATAGATCATCCTCATCGTGGGCAGTCTCCTCATCACTCTACCCGTATTAACATATTATTAAATCCTTAAAAGAACCCCAGGATGAGGATGCTATTGTTATCCCAGTTTTGCACATGAGAAACCTGAGCCACAGAGGCATTGCAAAGCCTCTTAGGAAAGAGTGGAGTCAGGAGTATATGCACACAGTCATTTTCTGGGCCAACTTCTTAACCTAAAGGCTTGTCAGTCTCCATCAGAGACACCCACCACTTCCAATAATAATCACTGTGTGCTTAAGCATTTCAGTTAGCTCATATTTCTTAGCCTCTCCCAGGGAATAATGTCGGGACATTCAAAGGAAGAGTCGGGGTTGCTTTGTGAAAACAGGCCTGTGCGGTTGTAGAGTCCTGGGCTCAGTCATTTCAACGCTTTGTTATAACATTTGTAATAACTTTTGAGTAAGAGCTCTTGTGTTTTATTTTTCACAGAGCACTGAAAATTATGTTTGCAGAAAGGATTGAAAATCTCCAAGGAAGCTTTTTTTTTTTTTTTTCCAAATATACTGGTGTATCTGTGTATGGTGGTACGTGCTTGTAATCCCAGTAGTTGGGAGGCTAAAATAGGACTTCAGATTAACAGTCACCCTTAGCAACTTAATGAGGCCCTCTGCAACTTAGTGAGCCTGTGTTTTAAAATACAAAATAAAAAACAGAGCTAGGAGCACAGTTCAGAGGTAAAATGCCCCTGAGTTAAATCCCTAGTACCTTAAAAACAACTTAAATATATGGGTATTTATTGTTTTGATTCTTGAATAATAATGACTAGGCATATTTTTCAGAGGATAAAGCAACAGTCTTTCATGTATTAACCACTCTAGAAGTCAAAATCTTAACATTGGGCAAGGTAAGCAGGAGCAGTCCTTTCTGAAGGCAAGGGTACCTTGGAATGAGTTTTTTAATGACCAGTGCACCTGGGGTCGAGAGAAGAGAAGTTGGGGCAAAGGTCTGGGGGTGGTAAGAGATCAGGTGATGTGGGTCCTTGAAGGCCAGTGCCAAGGCTGAGTGCCTCCACAGGACACTGTTGAGGGCTGGAATGGAGGGGAGACATTGCACAACTTGGTTTATAAAGGGCCACCGCCACCTTGGTGCTGGGCAGAAGCCAGGGAACGAGGAATGAGAACAGTTATCCAAGGGAGAGAAGCTGGTGGCTTGGCTGGGGCCTCGGTGAGGGAATCATCTTCCAGATCTAGGTCAGGTACTAAGTGTGTGTAGATAGATCTGATGTGAATCTGAGGGATGAGGTCCAGGGAGAGCTTTGAGGTCCACAGCTCAAGTGCCTGGATGATGGTGCTGAGTCTTCTGGAGATACTGAGACCACAAAGGAACAAATGTGAGGAGACAGGAGCTCAATCTTGGACAAGCTGAGTTTGAAATATTTGTTGCACATCTGAGACAGGATGCCGAAGACATCTGGATAGATGGGTCTGGAGTTGAGGGCAGAGGTCTGGGCTGGAGGTAAACATTTGTGAAGGATCAGCTAAAGAGGACGTCAAAAGCCTGGGTATAAATACAACATCCATCTCTAACCTGTCCCAAGTTGCCCCCAAATGGAAAACCACAGACCAGTCTCACTGATGAATGTGGATGCATATGCCCTAAATAAAATAAAAGCAAACAGAACGTGAGGGCACATTTTACAAAATCATTATAACAACAGAGATAGAGTCTAGAAATGGAAGGGTGGGTCATTATTGGAAAAGCAACTTATGTGATCTATTATATTATTCAAATATATATATATATATAATTATATATATATATAATTAAGAAAAATTAGAAAATATATCTAAGATAGAATAGGCATTTGAAAAAGTTGGAAAACTGCTCATTACAAAAATTAATAAATTCTAAAATTCTAAAAGATACATGCATGGAGGCATTTGTTTTCACGTATTTATTTTAAAACACAAAATAATAAAAGTGAAACATCTACTACCAGGCCATTGATTGAATAAGCCACATTATATATATACTCTGAAGTTGAGTATATATATATACTCATATATATATATACTCTCTCTCTCTCTCTCTCTATATATATATATATATCCTTCTACATAGTTACAGAAAAAAATACTCTTGTATATAGTTGAGAGAAAAGGGAGTAAGGATAGAATATGTAGTTTGCTACTATTTATCAAAGAAATGGAAATTATGAATATTATGCATATATTTTCCTGTATTAAAAAAACTTGAAAACAACTTACTGTCAAAGGGGCAGGAGCTAGATTCATGGGATACAAATAAAACTGATTTGCCCCCAAATACAGCTGATTTTATAAATTTGACTTTGGCATCATGTAAATATTGGGCAGTATTATAAAACAAATTTTACTGGAATAAATCAGCACCTAAAATTGAATGCAAGATAAAATGACTGTAGTGAGTTGTGTTCTGAGTCAGCCGCGTTAGCATGCATATGCAAACTACTTCAAGCGAATTACAACACAGTAATTTGGCTTTAGTGGGATACAGACTAAGAACAAAATGACGTGAACACACGTCCTATTAAATAGGTTTGGGGAAGCAGGGTGCTTTTACGGTAAGGCTGCTGCTGTTTTAAGAAAGGTGTCCATCCTTGGTGACAGAAACAAGTGATTAATTTTGTTAATTCATTGGAACCCGGGATTTCTTGAGAGAAAGGACACACTGATAGGTATGATATGTAGATTGAGGAAGTCTAATGAAAGACTTAATTGGTAGGATTCACTAGTGAATTCACATGGGCCTGGTGTTTTCTGCTTTGTAAAGTTACTGACTGTGGCTTCAACTTCTTTAATAGTGATAATCCCATTAAAATTGCCCATTGGTTTTTAATGTGAGTTTTTGAAGATGTGTCTTTCACATGATTTTTTTTTTCCTTTTTGTTGTTTTTGGTTCTGAAGATTGAACCCAGAAGCATTTTACCTTGGGACTACTCCCTAAGCCAAGCCCTATTTTATTTTTTTATTTGGAAACAGGGCCTCGCTAACTTGCTGAGGCTGGTCTTAAACCTGCAAACCTCCTGTCTCCTCCTCCCAGGCACTGGGACTGCAGGTGTGCATCATTACCCCTGGCTGATCGATGCTGTTGTTCAACTCAACTACGTCCTTGCTAATTTTCTAGTTCGTGCCAGCTGAGCATGTCCGTTTCTGATGGCAGGATGACATCCCCAGCTGTAATGGAGGGTCCGTCAATTCCTCCTGCAGCCCTATGGGTTTTCCCTCACCCAGCAGGGCGCTCTCTGGCGAGGCTCATGCATACAGGTGATGCCGCCTCATTTGGAGGACTGACCACCACCGTGCAACGCCCCCTTTTGTCCCCAACAGCTTTCCTTGCTGTGAATTTGCTTTGACATGAGTATAGTTACCCCAGTTCTCTTTCCGTCTGTTAGCATGATCTGTCTGTCTCCTTCCCCTTAACTGTAATCCCTATGCGTTTTCACTGCCGTTCTGCATCATACATCATAGTGTGTAACTGCTGCTATACGTCATAGTGAGACTCCAAGTAAGACAAACGCATGTGCCAGGCCCTTGGTGTGTTGCCCTCCGTCCCACCCGCTCCCGCCTCCCTCCCGGTGCAGGACCGCGCTAGCTTCCTCTGTGGACAGAGCACCACTTGCCTGTTCCCTCCGTCCAGCCCCATCTTCCCCTCCCCTGCCTCCCTCCATCAGTCTCCTTTCAGGACTCTACTTGTCTCTCTGCTAATTTCATGGAAATCTCCTTTGTTTCCTATTTTCTTTCTAGCTTTCACATATGAGAGAACACATGTGATCTTTGCCTTTCTGAGACCAGCTCATCTCACTTTGCATAATATTTTTGAGTTCCACCCATTTTCCTGCGAATGATGGCAGTTGTTCTTCTTTACAGCTGAGTAGAATTCCTTGGTGAGTGTGGGAAGGCAAGCTGGCTTTCCTCCTTCTGCTTCTTCCCTCCAAAAGTCACCGCGCCTCGGCGATGCTTGTCGCTGCTTCAGCAAACATTTGCTGCTGGCCTGTTGTGTGTGGGCTTTTGCTGGGTAAAAAAAAAAAAAAACACAAAGTCAAAGGAGGCCCAGGCTCATCTGCAGACTAAGTCCCTAGTGTGGAGGGCAAGGAGGAAGAGCCCAGAGGGAGAAACGGGGCAGAGTCAAGTGACCACTCGCTGAGACGGCCCCTGACAACAAGCATTACTGAGCCCTTGGGAGCGCGAGCCCGAGCAGGCGGGGAGGGACGGGGCACCAGGGCCTTCCGAGGCTCGCATCCTAACTAGGACTTCTGAGGCAACACCTGTGGTGGCTGCTCATAAAACTACTCTAAAATATTCTGAAAACAGAAAGGGTTTCTAAGAGAGGGAGTACAGATCTGAGGAAGCTCTGTGTTAAACATTAGACACTTCTTATGAATTAAGCAGGTAAATACAGCAACAGCCTTCGACACCCAAGGGGCGGCGCTGGAAAAGGCCAAGGGGTGAATACAGCAAGGACCCAGGGTGGCTGGAAGTAGCAAGGATAGACCCCGGACTCCTGGGCTTTCTGGAGGGAGGTTGGGGTTTTTGTTTTGTTTTGGGTTTTGGTACTGGGGATTAAACCTGGAGGCATTCTACCTCTGAACTACATATACCGCCAACCTTTCTAGTTTTAATTTTGAAATGGGGTCTTACTAAGTTTCTGAGGGTCTCACTAAGTTGCTGAAACTGGCCTCAAACCTGTGATCTTCCTGTCTCAGCTTCTAAGTGCCGGGAGTAGAGTGTGCCATTGTGCGCAGCTGGGAGGTTGGGTTTTTAATCCTAAAGGTGCCGGGAAAAGTGTGGGTACAAACGATGCTGAGGAATGAGAGTGTGATTTGAACTCCCAGTGCACACTACAGAGGCTGCAGAGGAGCTCTGGAAAGCCCAGAGTGGGAGCAGAGGAGCAACCGAAAGATGAAGCGAAGCGTTAGCCAGCGTGAAACAGAGTTCTGGGGCCGAGGGCCACCTCTTGGGCAAAGAGGGGAAAGGACATCCAGAGTCTCTGAGTATGGACACCACAGTGCTGCTGGCTGTGGGAAGGGGCTGCAGGGAACCCCTGTAACTGCGGCTCTGCTACAGCCCAAGATCGAGGCTGAGAGGCCCGAAGAGATGCAGTGACCAGTAAGTAACACACAGGCAGCGCTGGTCCTGCATGCCCGCTCAAGCCTAGCAAGACGAGTGGAAGGCCTCTCTGGGTTGTTATTTTGACCTTTTTGGACTGAGGTGTAAACCCAAAGGTATTCTCCCTCTGACCTACAGCTCTTTTTAATTTTTATTTTGAAATAAGGCCTTGCTAAATCTCTGAGGCTGGCCTCCAACCTGTGGTCCTCCTGTCGCAGCCTCCCAAGTACTAGGATTACTCTTTATTTTGAAACAAGATCTCACTGAGTTGCAAAGGGCCTCAGTAGTAGCTGAAGCTGTCTTCAAACCCTGATCCTCCTCTCTCAGCCTCCCAAATGCTGGGATTACAAGCATGTGCCACCACGCCCGGCCCAAGTACTCGGATTACAAGTGTGCTGCCACATCTGGCTCCTTGAGGGTTTTTGCATTCATATCCAGAAAGTATATTGTCTTTACATGTTTTGTGATGTCCTTGTAATGGGGGTAAAGCAAGATGACTAAAGACATGCTCCTTCCTCTTCAACTTTTTGAAGTGCTATGAGGAAAATTGATTTGAATCCTTCTTATATACTTGATATAATTCTCCACTGAAATCATCTGGTCCTATACTTTTCTCTTTTGATTTTTAGTAGCTGATTCAATCTCTACTTGTTCTGTGTCTCCAGACTTTCTGTTTCTTCCAAAGTTTATTTAACTAATTTTCATGCATCTAGAAATTTCTTCATTAAACCTAGGTTATCTAAGTTTTTGTACACAAATGTTCATAGTATGATCATATATTCCTTTTAAATTCTGGATGGTTGGTAGTATCCATTTTCTCATTTATGATTACTTGTGTCTCCTTTCTATTTTTGGTGGTCTTTTCAAGGAAACACCTTTTGGGCTTATTTATTCTCTCTATTGTTTTTCTATATTTTCTACTCATTTTTTTTTACTACCTCTTTTCTATAAGATTTGGGTTTCCTCTTTTTTTGTTTCTCAGTGTATATAATTAGATAACTATTTCAGATCTCCTCTCTCTGTCTCTCTGTCTCTCTCTCTGTTTCTCTCTGTCTCTCTCTCTCTCTGACTCTCTCTCTCTCTCTCTCTCTCTCTCTCTCTCTCTCTCTCTATCTCTCTCTCTGTCTCTCTGTCTGTCTGTCTCTCTCCCACCCTCCCCCTCTCTCTCCTGCTGGGAACAGCACCCAGGGCCTTGTGCAGGCTACGCATGTGCTCTACCCCTGAGCTCCATCTGCCCTTTCTTCTTTTGACCTTGTTTACAGTGCGGCGCCTCCCTCTGCTCATGCCTTCACTGTGCCTCCACATCTTGCTATGTTGAGTCTTCATTTCCATTTAACTCTAATGTCTTCTGATTTTTCCTGAAACATCTTTTTACCCATTGGTTGCTTCGTGCTGTGAATATATAAAGTCCTTCTTCGTCATTTATAATTTTTTTTCTTGAAGTCTCTACTTCCTGATGTTAGTATAGCCAACGAGCTCTCTTTCGGCGACTAAAATTTGCCTGGGCTACCTCTTTTCAGTCTGTCACTTTAACCTATTTGTGTCGTTAGACCTCAGGTGTGTATTTTGTAGACAGCACACAGCTGTGTTTCTTTCACAACAGCTTCCTACTGGTCCCTGCCTTTTTATTGGGGAGATTAATGTGTGCACATTGGCAACCGAGGAAGGACTCCGACACTTGCTCTTCCTTGTCAGTGTGTCAGGTAGCGTTTTGTCCCTCACTTCTTCCATTACTGACTTAATTTTCAATAATAAGATTATGTGATCATAGAACAATGGATAATAATGATCATACTGTAAATAGTTAATTTTTATAATGAACCACTTTGATTTATCCCCCCCTCTTTCTTTTGTGCACATTCTTTAGGCATTTTGTTTTTTGTTACCACAAGGATTATAGTTAACATCCTTATTCTGTAACAATCTACTGCAAGTTGAGACCAACTTAACCTTAGTAGCATTAAAATTTGTTTACATGTTCCTCATTGTCTATGTGCATCTAGGTCTTCTCCCTTTATATACTGCTGTCACAAATGACACCCTTATATAATGTTTGACCAAAAACATAGACTTACACTTTTGTTCATTTGTATTTAAGTTGTTATTATTATTATTATTATTATTATTATTATTATTATTATTAATTTGGTGGTACTGTGGTTGCTACACTAGCAGACACCTATTTTTTATAATTTTATTTGGAAACAGGGTCTCTTAAGCCAGTGCGGCTGGCTTCCAACCTGCGCGATCCTCCTGTCTCCACCTCCCAAGCACGGGGTTGCAAGCGTGCGCCACCATGCCCGGCTGTATTTAAATTATTTGAGTGACCATATTTGAATTTTATGGCCGGTCATGGTGGCACATGCTTTAATCTCAGCATTTGGGAGGCAGAAACTAGAGGATCGCGATTGATGAACAGCCTCACCTACTTAGCGAGGCCCTTCACAACTCAGTGAGACCCTGTTTCAAAAATAAAAAGACTAGCCGGGCGTGGTGGCGCACGCTTGTAATCCCCGCGCTTGGGAGGCAGAGACAGGAGGATCATGCAGGTTCGTAGCCAGCTGCGCTGGTTTAAAAGATCCTGTCTCAAAAATATAAAATAGGTCTGGGAGTGTAGCCCGGAGGTAGAAGGGCTTCCAGGAACCCCAGTACCACCACCACTAATTAATAATAATAATAATAATAATAATAATAATATAAAAAATTTAAAAAGTAAAAAAGACTAAAAAAATAGGGCTGGGGGTATAGCTCAGAGATAAAATGACCTTGGATGCCATCCCCAGTACCACACACACACACAAAAAAAATTATGCATTTTTGTACTCAAAGAATGTGTTTACATCACACAGTTAATGCAAAATGTTTAAATTACAAATTACACAGCTAATGCAAAGTTTCACAGAGTTACTATTCAAATAAATAATAATAATAAATATTTTATATTTTTCAAGTACTTAATCTTACTGGAGTTTTTTTCTTCATCTCTCTTTGAGTTACTGTCCAGTGTCCCTTCATTTCAACTTGAAGAAATCCCATTAGCGTGTGTGTGTGTGTGTGTGTGTGTGTGTGTGTGTGTGTGTGTGTGTTGGTAAGGCAAGTTTAGTAACAATATGGTTCTGCAGTTTTCATTTATCTGAGAACAATTTAACTTCTCCCGTAGATTTTTTTTTTTCCAGTACTGGGGATGGAACCCAGAGGTATTCTACCTCTGAGTTACAACCCCAGCCCTATTTTTAGTGTCCTTATTTCTTAAAACATGGTTTCACTGAGTTGCAAAGGGCTAAGTTTCTGAGGTTGTCTGCAAACCACGAATCGCGAATCGCGATCCTCTGGTCTCAGCCTCCCAAATGCTGGGATTACAAACATGCACCACCACACCCGGCTCTCAGTTTTTTAGGGTAGCTTTTTCAGATATAAAATTCTTGGCTGTAAATTTTTTTTCAGCACTTTAAATATGTCATCCCACTTCTTCTACTGTTCACAGTTTCTGATGAAAAGATTGCTCGTTAATCTTATTAAGGACCACTGCATATGATAAGTCAATTCTGTCTTGTTGCTTTTAGAATTCTACAGTTGTCTTTGGCTTTTGACTGCCTGACAGTAATACCTCTCATAAACAGATCATTTTGAGTTTATTCCACTTGGAGTTTATTGAGCTTTCTGGGTTTGTATATTCATTCATTTCATCACATTTTGGAAGAGTGAAGCCATTATTTCTTCAGATGTATAATTTGTGTGTGTGCATGTGTATATGTGATGCTGAGGTTAGACCTAGAGTCTAACACACGTCACTCAAACACTCTGCCACTAAGCTACTTTCCCAGCCTCTTCAAACATCACTTTCCGCTCCTGTACCTCTTCTCCTGGAAAATCTATAGTTCACCTTTTGTTTCCACAGTTATTGGTTCTTGACAGGGGCCCACAGTTGACTTACGCTCCATTTATTTTTATCCTTTTTTTTTTTTTTTACTTTTTGCTCCTTGGATTCAATAATGTCAATTATCCTATTTCCAAATGAGTATTTTATTTTAAATATAGTATTTTATAGATACAAAATTTGTTTGGCTCCTTTTTGTGATTTTTGTCTATTGATATTTTCATTTTCTCCATACATTATCTTACGAGGTTTTCTTTTCTTTAGCTTGTTGTGTTTTCCCTTTTGTAGACACGTCTAAAACAATCATCTCCTATCCAGGTTCTAACCGGGCCTGATCTTACTTTGCTTCCAAGATCAGATGAGATCAGGCACAGTCAGGGTGATATGTCCATAGACTAAAGAAGTTACTTTAAAGTCTTTGTATAGTAAGTCCAAGTCTGGGCTTTCTTAAGGACAATTTCCATTTATTTACTTCCTATTTTTACTGGTGCATTGTGGTTATAACATAGTAATGAGATTCAAGCTGATACATTCATATGTGCACACAACATCTCTGCAGTTCCTCCACACTCCACACCCCACCCCATGCATGCAAGTGACATTGGTAATGCTACCTTGATATGCAAGCATGACATTATTTGGTTTGTCTTCTGCTTCAAGCCTCCATTCCCCTCCCTGTTCTCTCTTCCAGTCCCTTCCACTAGTCTCTCTCCTCATTTTCATGAAACTCCTTTTCTTTTCAACTCTCCGACACTTCGGCACTGGTGAGACTTTCTCAATAAGATCCCCAGAGCTCAGGAAATAAAACTAAGAATCAATAAATGGGATGTTATTCAATTAAAAAGCTTCTGTGCAACAAAGGTAACAGTTAAAAGTCCAGAGAGACGCTCTACAGAATGGGAGGGAATTCTGCCACCTACTCCTCTAATAGAGAACTAATTTCAGAATATATAAATAACTCAACAGCAACCAAAACTTTGGTAAACAAATGGGCAATTGAACTAAATTGACACTTCACAAAAGGAGAAATACAAATGGTCAACAAATATATAAAAAATGTTCAACAACATTAACAATCCAGGAAATTCAAATCAAATGTAGACTATCAAGAATACAGACAATAATAAAATGCAGGTGAGGATGTGAATGGGATTGTAAATTAGTAGAATCACTATGGAGATTAGTATGGAGGTTCCTCAAAAGACGAGGAATCACCATATGACCCAAATATTCGAGTCCTTGGTATATTTTGAAATGATTTAAAATCAGGATACTATAGTAAAACATGCACACCCATGTTTATAATAGGACAATTCACATCTGTCTGTGAACAGATAGAGAAAATGTGGTACTTACACACAATGGGATTTTACCTAGACATCAAGAAAAACAAAATCATGTCATCTATAGGAAAATGGATGGAACTGGAAAGCATTATGCTAAGTGAGATCAGCAAATCCAGAAAATCGGGGCCATGTTTTCACTCATATCTGGAAGATTTGCTTTGATTATTTTTTGCACAGTTCATACTTTCTTATTTTTTGCATGACTTGTGCCCTTTTTTGAAAAGTGAATATTTGAATATTAGAATGTCTTAACACCAGAAATCAGATTCCTCTCTCTCTCTCTCTCTCTCCAGGTTTGCCTTGTTTTGTGTTACTATCTTTATAATATTATTGAAGACTGTAACAACCCATCTGTTTAGTGACTCTCCAAGCTATTTTTGCAAAGATTACATTCCTTGTTGCCTAAGGTCATTGAAGACTGTGTTCCTAAGCTTGTGCTTATCTTATATAACCGAGATTTTTTTTCTTCATGCCAGGAGACAAAACAATAAAATTCTCCCAGTCTTTGAAGATTGGCTCTGTGCCAGACCACTCCTCCTACACTTAGCCAAGCTCACTGCAAGCCTAGAGATCTACTTGGGGTGAAAACCTAGGGCTGCCACATTTATGAGCACTCGTCTCTCTCTGCTCCTGCACCTGGCTACCTGGCTTTTGGAATCCCCTGTATACACAACTGGATTTTTTTTTGGGGGGGGGGGTAGCACTGGGGATAGAACCCTTCTACCTCCGGGCTACACTCTCAGACCTATTTTATATTTTTATTTGGAAACAGGGTCTCTTAAGCCAGTGAGGCTGCTTCGAACCTGCGCGATCCTCCTATCTCAGGCCACCACGCCCGGGTACAGGACTGAATTTTTAATGACTTAACTTCCCAGCACAATCCTCCTGTCTTGCTTCCCAAGCGCATTACAAGCGTGTGCCACCACGCCGCCGGCTACACGACTGAATTTTTTTTTAGATTTAAATTTTTTATTAGTGCATTGTATTTATACATCATAATGGGGTAAAAAAAAAAAACTTGTGTAGACATAAATGCACACATCACCCAGCCAGCCCCCACCCAGTCCCCACCTCACTCCCTCCCCATCCCTCCCTTGGGAGACAAATGAATTTTTTTGGGGGGGGGCGGATCTGGGGATGGAACCCAGGGCATTTGACCTCTGAGCTACACCCCCTGCCCTATTTTTTTTATTCTTTATTTTGAAACCGGGTCTCACTGAGTTGCGGAAGGCTTCACTAAGCAGCTGAGGCTGCCCACGAACCACGATCTTCTAGTCTCAGCCTCCCTAATGCTGGGATTACAAGCCTGCTCCACCACACCCGGCTACGACTGAATTTTTTTTTTTTTTTTTTTTTTTGGTGGTACTGGGGTTCCTGGAAGCCCTTCTACCTCGGGGCTACACTCCCAGACCTATTTTATATTTTTGAAACAGGGTCTCTTATGCCAGAGCGGCTGGCTTCGAACCTGCGCGATCCTACTGTCTCCGCCTCCCAAGCGCGGGGATTACAAGCGACTGAATTTTTAATGGCTTAACTTCCCAAAGAATTTCTCCAGCCTCTGCTCCTAAGCTTGGGCGGTCTCTTGCCCGCACCAGGCATCTGATCATTACAATTTGGTTTGCACTATTTTTGAGCAATGCTCATCGCTTCTCCATCCCGAATTCTAAGTTAGATCAAACAGAGGAGCACTTACGAAGTGTTTCAGTTTGCTCCCAATCCTGTTAGCAGAGACATAGGCAAGAGTTTCTGAATAAGGTCTTCTCTCCTCCTCGTGGAATGAGGGACGGGACCCCACACCAGGAATACAGCTGCCACCACGTCAAAGCCACTGTCGTGCTGGGAGGGGCCGGAGGGAGGACAGATGACCGTGTCATGAGCATTCCTACTGTTCTGAAGGGTATTCTCCTTCATTTAACCTCAAGGCAAATATTTGGCCATTTTCAGAATTCTGACAAAGTTGATGGTGAAAGTTGCTGCTAATTTCTTAATGCTCTTATAGGGGAAACGAAGACAGAGCTGCCTGCTCTTGCATTTTGCTGATGTGACTCCTCGAGAGGATATTTTTAGAGAATCAGATAGAGTTTTTTGATGTGGAGTTCTCTGCACATTCTGAGAAACTCCACTTTTCAATCCAAGGAAATCAGTTCCTAGCATTTTCTTTGCTTCTCATGTACTTGGAAGTTTCACAAAAATTTGATATTAAGTGTGGCCACATGAAAAACAAATACTTGTGATGAGATTTCACATAGTACTTGAGACATCAGAGTGACTCCCGCAGTTCTCAGATGGCACCTCCCCTGTGCCCAGCTACCTCCCTAGGATCTTTTAATGTGATAAATATGACAGGGTCTTCTGACATGGAAATTGCCTGTCAGATATAATGGCATGTCATCTTAAAAACATAGTTTTCATTTGTGAAAATGTTGAGCTAGTTACTTCAGTATTTACTATATTTTCATTTTTCACATATAGTGTGTGACACAAGATGGCAAGGACTGTGGCCTGAATTTTTTCTTAAATAACAATATACAGCTACACACTCCCATACCACAGTGAGCCAGCTCTGATGTGGTACGCGGTTCTTCTTGTCAAGATAAAGTTCAGTGTCACCAAGGAACAGCAATGCATCTGTTTTAAAAATAATCAAAAGGATTTTGCCCTTTTTACAAAAACTCTTAATAAAGCCAACTTATGAGTCCTCTCATGTCTTCCATTCACAAAATTTTCTCCCTGAAAGGCATCTGTCCCCTCAAATTCCATTTCTTCCTCACATCTATTTATTATAATTGTTTCCCTAAAATCCAGCCTAAAAGACTATCAAGCCAATCCCAACACTCAGTTCTCCAGTTCTCCAGTCTGTGTGTGTGTGTGTGTGTGTGTGTGTGTGTGTGTGTGTGTGTGTGTAATATACATATATGTGTGTGATCTACATATATGTAACTTCTTTCTTTCAATGTAACTTCTACTCCCATCCCTGCATTCAGCCTGCCCTTGTTTTCTAAGGGACTGGCAGGAAGTCAGGAAGCCCAGTGGAAGGGGGTCAGGCTAGGCAGGCAGCTGCGAGCCTCATGTGCAGTGATATGCAGCCCTTCCCACTCCTGCCTGGCCTGCTCTTGAGCCAGCTCTGCCCTTGCAGCTCTGAGACTCCTGGCTCCGTCTCTCCAGTGACAGGCTTGGGATGTGCTCACATATGTCCTCAAAGCTCAGCCAGCTGCAGGAATCCTCTGCTCCTGACTCCATAGCTACATCTGACAACAGTGTAGAAATTCTTTTTCCAACATTGCATATATTCAGAATTTATTAATCCTGATCTTATATAAGCCCCACACAAAGTCTTGTTGTTTGCCAATATGAAGGAGAAGTTCCTGAACTTGCCTCCAGCGAGGGCACCTGAGCTGTGGGAACATGTTTACATATGCTGTCAACTCACTGAACTTAACCAAAAAGAAACTAATTTCACTTCATTCAGATTATTGTAAATTGGGCTCCTGTGAAGGCGTTGAGTGAGGATTTAGGAGCAGGCAGACAAAATGAAGCAACAAGAATGAATTATCACGTTGAGCTTGCATCTATTCCAGCTGCTTTTGGGGAACCTCATTCCCCGAGCTCCCCTTGAGGATAGAGTAACAGAAAAGGATCATTATTCTTAGAATTTAAAATGGCAAATGCATATTTTCTTTTATGAACTTTTAAACCTATAATCCAAGAAAAAGAAAATTTATTTTTTCTCTATAGCCTCTTTTTAACCCAGTAATAAATCTAGGAACTGTATCTCTATATAGTCCTGGTAAACTGCTAGGACTGAGACTAGATATGGAGGACACCAGTCATTACTATATGTCTTAGAAATCATGGCCGCATAGCCTTTCACATGGTGGAAGAGGTTGTTTTGCAATATAGACATACCATATGTTTTGCTCAACATTCTTACCACTATGATGCAAATGCCTGACACACACATCTTAGAGGAAGGAAATTTTACTTGGCTTCCCAAGCTGGAATGGGGCTATTGGTCTTTAGAGTATCATGGCAACGAACAGAGACAGGGACAGATGAGAGGGCCATGCTGCAGTTGGGCAGGGCAGGACCCCCCCCCCCCACACACACACACACACACTAGATCTTAGTATTACTGTCAGGTATAGAATATTCCATGAAGAGCTCCTGTAGTACTATTCGTACAGTTCATATACATTTATATTGGTGGTGTTATAATTAAGTCATGAGAGTCGTAATCTCATCAGTAGATAAATTCATTGTGATTTATTTACCACAGCCTGAGCGATAACCTAGTCCAGTGGGGTGTGGCTGGAGAAGGTGGTTCCTGGGGTGTGGCCTTAGGGACTGTGCCTGTGTCTTTGAATCCTCTGGTTTGCTGGCTCTCTCTGCTTCTGACCTCCATGATGTGAGAGCAGAGCCTTGCTTGCTCTCTCTCCCTGCTTCCTGCTGCCATGTCCTGAGCTTTAGACCCTGGCTTCACATGAACCAAATCCAAAATCCCCTAAAACTCTGTGAGCAAATAAATCTTCCTTCCTTTAGGCTGTGTAGTCAGTTATTTTGGATAATAGCAGTGAGGATGCTGACCGAGACACTGACCACACCCCCAGGGCTCCCCTGGAAACACGGCTGCCTCCATGGCGCACCCTGGGGAATCATTTTACTTATGTTGAACCATAATGCCATGTTAACCGAGGGTCTGATGGGGAGGGGAGACCTCCATGGGCTGAGCTGAGTTGTAATGTACTCCTAATCTGCAGTGTTTCCTCAAGTTACCTTTTCAGAAAGAGAACATCACACCTGCTCTCATCTTGTGGCAGTGGTTCTCAAAAGAGAGGACTTACAGAAAGATGCCGTGGAAGAGCCTCCATCTCAATGCTCTCCTCTGATCTATAAATATGCATCTCATTCATGTAAGACATTTGTTCAAAGCCCTGTTGCTTGGGTCCTGGGGACGCTAACATTTACTTGCCAGATTAGATATTTTCGAACACATTTCCAAAACAGTGGCCCGAGAAGCTCTGCACCAGGCTCCCTGTGAAACAATTAAGTGTCAGAAGTGTTTTTAAAACAACTGTATAAGGTCTCTGGAAACTGTTCCTGCAGCAGACAGCAAGGCAAGAAGTGCAGATTCAAGCAGATCTACTTACAACACTGAGTCTGCGGCAGGTAAGTTCCAGTCCCCTCCCCTCTTCCCTGTCCATCCCCTAGTTCTCTCTTGAAGCTGTTGCCACAAAGATAGGGCCCCCTCACCCCCTCAGCCAAGGGCCACAGCATTTCCTTGAAAAGAGAAAATTGCCAACATTTTTCTAACTAGTGAAGAGGACAGGCCCCATGTGAGTGTGACTGGGAAGCCGGGAGCTTCCTCCACTACCGCAGGATGGAAGGATTTTAGCCCTCCTGGGTTTAGCCAGCATTTTCATCCTTGTGACCCCAAACACCTGATAAGCACAATGTAGAGGAAGTAGATTTACTTAGGGCTTCTAGCTCAGAATTTAAGGAGTTTTCAGGGGTCATTACTGACTGGCCAGTTTCCAAGCAGAAACCCCTGAATCAAGACCTCAGGGAATTATGGTGGGAGGGAACAGAGAAATGAAAGAAACCTCCATCCTGAGAAAGACAGCCTCTGGCCACACCCCAGGGCCAACATCCAGCCATGTCTCAGTTCTGAGCCTTGCTGTGTTTGGAGAATTCTTTCTAATCATGAACCTTTTGGGGGACGTTCCAAACTATAATAATCCCCATATTACCTTTACCCCAGTTTACTCTGGGGCAAAGTTCTGCACTAGGAGAGGCCAATTGAGAAGATCTTAAGACTTCAGTCCCTCAGAGAAAGTGCTCTGTGATTACCCCCAGCTCGAGAGCATGAATCAGTGATCTTCTGTGGGTGAGAAGGAGTCACAGAACAGATATCCCTGAAGCTTTTCTCAAAGAAACTGAAATTATTTGGAACTGAGTGGGGGAAATTAAGCCCATTTAAGTGGAGCCTGATAATTTTATAAGGTAACAAGCTAAACTATATACCAGCTAGTTTATCAGATAAAACCCAGGGAAAATGTAAAGAGCAGGAGTCCCCAGGAGTCAGAAACCAGCAAACTACTGCTGGAAAGGAGCCCATAATAATTAGGTCAGGAAGTGGAACGATTTGTACCCGATGACAATGTTGGAAAAAAAAAATAGAGAATTAGCCTGCACTTGGTGATAGCAGACTGCTGAGTAGAATACTTACAGAGGCAGAAATTTAACAGAAAAAAAGAGTGAAAGACAGAGAGCCCTGCTCAGATCTTTGTCAACGAGCATGACTATGTGTGGCCAAATCTCCACCCTCCAAGAAAACATCAGACGTTTCACGCTGTGCGGAGATTAGACCTCACTTACCTGCATAACCAGCCAAGTCCTCAAGCAAACACGCAATGACAGCAGACTGGAGGGAGGATTTGCCAGGATCCAGATGACTCCAGAGGTAAAGTCAACTCCACAAAGAAACCATTTCGCAGAGTAGAGGATACAGGGATACTTCCCAGCTTATCCTATGAGATGTTATTACTCTGATGATAAAGCTAGATAAAAGTATCACAAGAAAGTAGTATCCCGGCTGGTGTGATGGCACATGCCTGTAATCCCAGTACTTGGAAGACTGAGGAAAGAGGATTATAGATTTGAGGCCAGCAGTGCACAGCAATATACTGAGACCCTGCTTCAAAATAAAAACAAAAATATGTCTGAGCCTCAGAGGTAAAGTGCCCCTAGATTCAATCTCGTGTGTGTGTGTGTGTGTGTGTGTGTGTGTGTGTGTGTGTGTGTGTGTGTTCTCTCATGAATATAGCACAAAACATATTTTAAAATATTAGCAAAAAAATCCAAGAACCTATAAAAGATTATACACCCAAAGGGATTTATTCTAACAAGGCAAGATTAGCATGTTATCCAATAGTTAATATTACAAACCACAGTAAAAGAATAAGAAAAAAAACCCACATAGGTACTCCAATATACACACAAGACAAATTATTTACCAATATCCAACTGTGTGTGTGTGTGTGTGTGTGTGTGTGTGTGTGTGTGTGTGTTAATTGGGCGTTCTACCTTGGAGCTACTCCCCTAGCCCTATTTTATATTTTATTTTGAAACAGGGTCTCACTAAGTTGCTGAGGCTGGCCATGAACCTGTGATCCTCCTGTCTCAGCCTCCTAAGTACTAGGATTACAAGAGTGCATCACTGTGCTCAGCTTCCAACATTCATTTTTATCAAAGTTTAAAACAAACTTGGAAAAAAGGGAACTTAACCCAGAGAAGGACATCTATGAAAGAAAAAAACTAATGAGAACATATTTATTTATTTGGCTTTGGTACAAAAGATCAAAACCAGAGACATTCTACTGCCAAGCTATACCCCCAGCCTACTTATTTATTTATTTATTTATTTATTTATTTATTATTTATTTATTTATTTATTTGCGTGTCTGGGGATGGAATCTAGGGGTTCTTTATTTTGAAACAGGGTCTCACTAAGTTGCGGAAAACCTCATTAAGTAGCCGAGGCTGTCCGCGAACTGCAATCCTCCAGTCTCAGCCTTCCGAATGCTGGGGTTACAAATCTGAGCCACTACACCTGGCTTTTATGTTTTATTTTGAAATAAGGGCTTGCCAAATTGCTGAAGCTGACCTTCAACCCGACATCTTCCTGTCTCAGCCTTCCAAGTACTGGAATTATAGGCATATGCCACCACGCCTGGCTGAGAAAATTATTCTTAATGATGAAAGGCTATAACTTTCCTCATTATGTCAGGAATAAGGAAAGAATAGCCATGCTTACTGTTTCTCTTCAAGAATGCACTGGGAGGTGGGCATGGCGGCTCATGCTTGTAATCCCAGTATTGAAAAGATGAGACAGGAAGATTGCAGGTTCGAAACCAGCCTCAGCTACTTAAGGATAATCTCAGCAACCAAGCAAGACCCTGTTTTTTTAAAAAAAAAATAGGCAGGGGGTGGGAGACCTGGGGGTGTAGCTCAGAGATATAAAAGCCCCTGGGACTAACCCCCAATACTACAAAATATGGGAAAAAAGAGAGAGAGATTGCACTGGGGTACGAGACAGGGTAATTAGGCAAGGAGAAGAATCTGAAAGTGTGTGTATTGGATGTGCAGAAGTGAGACTGTTCTGATTAGCAGATGGTGAATCCCTGCAGGTGGAAAATTCAAAGGAACTCACCAGAAAATCTAAGAGCACTGTGCTGCAACAGACAGCACAGGTGAGGGATCCAAGATCAATGCAGAGGAAGCGATAGCATTTCCTACTGTCCCAAGTGTGTTGTGAGTTTTGGTAAGAAGTGATTAAGAAAAAAACAAATATAAAATTAAAAATGCAGTTTTTTCACAGCAGCATAAAATAGAATAAAAGAACCCACTTGATAAAATACTACTGAGTAATACTTCCATGTGTGGAACTGCAACACGTTTTAAGAGAAAATATAGAATATATAAAGAAATGGAGAATTATTTCAGGCACGTGGATTGGGAGAGTCGGTATTACTAGGATGACAGTTCTCATATTAATCTCTAGGTAATCCATGCCAAAATTCCAGCAGAACTTTGCACAAATTTATAATCTGATACTGAAATTTATGTGACTATGAAAAATAATTTTGAAATGAAAGTTCGGGTGCTATTTTTGATTTCTCAGTGTATTATAAATCTACCGTTATCAATACCATCTGGTGTTGGCATAAGACTAGAAATAGAAATCATTAGGCAAAACTGAAAATGCAGAAATAAACTCATATTCATTATTAAAATGTGCACTTAGAATAGATAAGTTATGATATGTACATTATGCCACAATCAAGTTAACAAAAAATAAGATGGAGGTTTACCTTGTCTAACTAAAACTGCAGTCTTACTCCAACAGTTCAGAATCTTATCAGACTGAAGTTATCAGTCCTTTACACCAGCTGCATAAACAAGGAACAAATAAACATTCTGGGGAAAATAATATCAACTTTGGTCTTGAAAATTATTTCACATGTAATGGCTGGCGTGTGTGTGTGTGTGTGTGTGTGTGTGTGTGTGTGTGTGTGTGTGTGTATATGTGTGTGTGTGTGTGTGTGTGTGTGTGTGTGTGTGTGTGTGTTGTTAATGTACTAGGTTGAACCCAGGGGAGCATTTTATCTCTGAGCCACTACACAGCCCTAATTATTTTTTTTAATTTTGAAGCAGGGTCACTAAGTTGTTGAGGGTCTTGTTGCTGAGACTGACCTCAAACCTGTGATCCTCCTGTCTCAGCCTCTCAAGTACTAGGATTATAGGAATGCATCATTATATATAATTTTTTTTTTGCAGTGTTGGGGATGGAACCCAGGGACATTCTACCTTGGAGCTATATTCCCAGCCCTATTTTTTATTCTTTATTTTGAAACAGGGTCTCACCAAGTTGCGGAGGGCCTCACAAGTTGCTAAGACTGGCTACAAGCCTTCAATCATCTCAACATCCCTAGTACTGGGATTACAAGCATGAGCCACCATGCCCGGCTCTCTAGCATATATTTGTAAAGGGACAGGTGAATAGGAGAAAAATATGACTGATCATCATAACAAAAATTAGACAACAGAAGCAGATCCAGTTATTATCTAGTTGCTGGAGTTAGCAGACATGGATTTTAAAATAGCTGTTATAAATATGTAAGGAAAACAGAAGATCACCAGAAAGAGTAAAAGAGAACTAAAGCTATGGTTGTAATACCCGAGAGAACCAAGTTATCATTATGGAAGTTGAAAGCACACTTGCAGGAGAATTCACTGCACCCATGCAGCCAAGCATGAACATAACAGAAATAGAACAGTGAACCCAAAGAAACAAACAAAAAGATCCACAGAGAAATACAGAAACAAGAAAACGCCCATGTTGGAACATGGAGGAAAAAGTTGGAAATAGACAAGAGTTTAAGAGACATGAGGAAAACGTCCAAAAATGTAACATCTGTTCAGTTGGAATTTGGATGGTGAGAGAGAAAGAATGGGCAGAAAAGAAAAGACGTCAGCACAGAGTTTGCAAATACTGATATAAGGCATCAGGCTGTAGATTCTAGCCGTAGATTCCAGACACTGAACAAAGGTTAAGCGGGGTCAAAACCCAAAACAGGTAAATCATAGTCAAACATCTGATAACTGCAGATACAGGGGGAAATATTTTTAAACAGCTGGCTGGGGAGAAGAGATCATTCATTTCCTACAATATTAAGATTGACAAATGACTTTTCAAGTGAATGTGTTTAAGTCATAAACCAGTGGCATGACATCTTTAGAAGAATGCGGGGTGTGGGGAGCAACTATCAACTAAGAATTTATACTCAGTGAAAACATACTTCAAAAGTGAAGGATAGATAAAAGTATTTTTATGTGAACAATATCTAGAATAATTTTTTTCTATATGCGTGTAGTACTGATGATTGAACCCAGGGACGTTCTATGTCTAAGCTATAACCAGCTCTATTTTATTTTTTATTTTAAAACAAGGTCTTGCTAGGTTGCTGAGAATCTCACTAAGTTGCTGACGCTGGCCTTGAACCTGCAATTCTCCCTTCTCAGTCTCCCCAGTGCTGAAATTACAGATGTGTGTCACTATGCCCAAATCCTAGGGAAGAATATTTTTTAACATGAACTCTTTACTAAGAAAAATGCTAAAGGAAATTGGTCAATCTGAAAGAAAACAAAAGATTATTTGCTTTTATCTCAGGATGGCTGAATGGAATAAAGAATGACAGAAATAGTAAACACTGGGTAAAAATGAAAGAACATTATTTACGTAAAGCAATAACAATACCTTGTGGGTTTCACAACATTTGTAAAGTTAAACACATGATAACACCATAAAAAAAAAGTGACAGGGAAAACATACAAATGATGGCGGGGACTGCTGCATTACTTTTTATATACTAAAAGGACCAACTTTGAAGTACACGGTAACAGTTGGATGTCCATATTTAAATCTTCATGAGAGTCACTAACAGATCAATGCCACAATATATAACAAAAGATCTGATATAAGGGATAAAATAAATAAAAAATACCTTGAGTAATCTAAAAGAAGTCTGAAAAGTAGAGTCAACGAGAAAGGTATGGATATAGTAACTAGAAAACAAATTCCCTAATGAAAGCCCTAAAGCCAATTATATAGATAGTGACATTAATTGCAAATGATCTAAGCTTTTTATTTAAAAGAGTAAGATTGTCAGGCTGGACAAAAATAGGATTCAAGTATATGTTATTAATAAAAGTATTGTATTAATATTATACATAAGACACAGATAGGTTGAAAGTAAATGACCAAGATTAATTACTGCACATGTCAACCAAAAGACTTATACAAAGATGTTTATAGGAGGTTATATTATATATGTACACATACATATATAATATGAACATATATATATATACTATATGTATGTGTGTATATATATACATAAGTATTATATGTATATAAGAGCCCCTAACCTATCAATGATCCAATGTGCATTACTGCTACAGGCAATATAGGAATGACTATTTCAGACATTATATAGAGCTAACAGAGCTAGGCATACAGTTTTATATATCTTATGGTTTTTATTTACATGATGCTTAAGAATGGGCAACAATAATCAGTGATGCTTGAAGCTGGATTGAGTGCTACCCCTGAAGTAAGCGGCATGTGGACTGGCGAATGTAGAAGGCTAACTCTGTTACATGAAAAGTTCTCTACTCGGTCTGGGAGGTTGTCACATGGGCGTATTTATATCTATATCTATGGATGTCTGAATTTATTGGGAGCTACTCTTTAGATCAGTGCCCTTCATACATTGAAATAAAGGTACATTTCACCCCATCTAAGAAGGAAAAGTAGAAACAAGCAAATATATGGATAAGGCCTAAGTGTTTAATTATATATTAGTTTTAGATTCATTCTAGTTTTTCACTATAATTAACAATATTTTTAGAAATAGAATGAGACCTCACTTGCAATACTATTAAATCATAAGTAAATTTCCATATAACAATAGTGAAAGCAGGATGAATACAGAAGGTGAATCACAGAATGACCCCATGGCAGAACTAGGAACAGATTCTAAAACATTCAATGTTCATACCTCACAAGAGGGTACGTATGGCAATGCCTGAGACACGAAAACACTCATATTAGTTATTTTTAAAATTATTAGTAGACCTTGACAATCTCTTAGAAATGCAGTATGAGGTACCATGTATACAAACATTACATTTGTAACATATTTCCCTGAATTTTTCCATGATTATGAGTTCAGACTGCAATAAATATAGAAATACTATTTTCATTATTTTTAGTTTTGAATCTCTGGTACCCCATCCATTCAGTGGGGAAGAAGAAAAAAGAGAGTTGGTCTTTCAAAGTGAGCTAGCTCTCCTTCCTTCCATTTATAAGAGGCTGATTACACTGCTTAACTAACTCCGCCCAACACTGCAACTTCGCTTCTACTTTCTTCTTGGCAACATTTTCCGAAGAGAACTTTAGATTTACAAATGCATAAAGACACACACATATACATGTATATGAATATATAGATAAGGGTCACTAAGAAATTTCTGAGATTAAAACAATCAAGCCGGGCTGGGGAGTTTTGCTCAGAGGTAGAATGCCCCTGGGTTCAATCTCCAGTACTGCAAAAAATAAAAATGAAAATCACAAAGATCAAGCTAATATGTGCTAATTATCATTTTCCCACTCTGTGTGTGTGTGTGTGTGTGTATGTGTGTGTGAGTGCATGTGTGTGTGTGTGTGTGTGTGTGTGTGTGTGTGTGTGGTGTGTATTTGTTACTGGGGATTGAACTACTCAGGGACATTCTACCTTTCACACAGCCCAATATTTAAATATTTATTCTTTATGGTCTCGCTAAGTTGCTGAGGCTGGTCTAGAACCTGCAATCTTCCTGTCTCAGCCTCCCAAGTATTAGGATTACAGGCATGTGCCACCATGCTAGGCTTCTTCCCACAATTTTAATGTCCATGTTTTGCTTCTAGAATGCCACTCAAGGATATCATTTTGTTTGTTTCTAACTTTTCATTTTTATACTTTTATCGGTACATCATAATTATACATCACCGTGAGGGTCAAAGTGATAGAAACGCATGCACATGCAGTGTATTTCCCTCTGCATCCCACTCCACTACCCCTCTTCCCTCCCCATACACATTTGTGAGATTGGTAGTGACATCTTCGTGCGTGGACGTACTCTTACCTGAACTGCTTTCTTCCTCGGTCCTTGTTTTCCCTCCCCCCTCCCTCCCTCAAGCCCCTTCCCCTAACCTAGTGGTTCCTCTCCTCATTTGACTGGAATCCCTTTGTTTCCTGTCTTCTCTCTAGCTTTCACCTATGAGAAAAAAAACCTACAAACTCTTAACTTTCTGAGACTGGCTGATCTCACTTAGCATCATATTCTCAAGTTGCATTCATTTCCCTGCAAATGAAATCATTTTGTTTTTCCTTATGATACCATAAAATTTTTTTGTGTGTATAGACCACATTGTCTTTATCCACTTATCTGTTGATAGACACCTCAGTGGGTTTCATAATTTAACTACAGCGAATTGTGTTCCTGAAACGTGGGCAGAGGACATTCCTTGTCAGTGCACTTTCATAGAAGGAACACGGTCAGCTCAGCTTTGGAATTGAGCACGAGTCGGTGAGATGCAGTCAAGGCTGATGATGCAGTATCTCTCCACCGTCACCCCGCCACAGGTGGCCAGCAGGGAAAGAGAGCAGCAGCTGTGTCACGAGGTGTGCAGAGACAAGCAAGCGCCTGCCACATCCATCCAGCGCTGCCTGTGCACATCTGGTGCCAATCCTCCATTCCCTCAGAGGAGGAGGAGGTGTGTGTGTGTGCGTGTATGTGCGTGTGCGTGTGCGTGTGTGTGTGTGTGTGTGTGTGCGCATGCGTTCACAGCAATCTAAGCAGGTGAGACCTTCCATCCCACAAGGACAGCGGAGAGACGCCATGTGGCTGGGACAAGTTAAAGAGCAGGCTGCTAATCAACTGTGCCCTGCCAAGGCCACCTCGGGCAGGAGGGGACATCACATTCATGGATTCTTTCCTCTTTGTCTTTCATGAACAAGGAACACTAACTGTCAGGAGTTTTGAGACATGAACTTCTGACCAGATTTGAGTAGGAAGATGCATCTGCCTTCAGTTTGAGCTCACTGGCCTCTTTTCACGGTCCTTTGGGGAGCTGGACGTCCATAACATTTGGCCCCTGGCTCAGGCCAGGCCAGGCTTCGCACCCGCTTGTCCCTCACCCTGCTTCCATGATACCCGGGACTCCATCACATTCTCCCCTCTCTCCTTCTTGCCTTCCCTCTGCTCTCTGCAAGTGCCGCCAACTCTGCAGCCAACACGTCCTTATGGAGACCTCCTCTCTCTCTCCTCTCACACACCCTCTTTCTCTGCCAGGTGCCCTCACTTGGGCAGCTCAGGCTGCAGCCCGGGAGTGAGAGGAGGAGGACACTGTGCCGTTGTCCAGACAATCCTGCACTGAAGCTTATCAGCCTAGGTGCAGCTAGCAGGTGAGCCCTTGTGTGTCCTTTGCCCCTCGGAATTTCCCAAAGGCCCTGGTGAGTTTGGGACTGAGCTTGAGCGTTCCTGGGCATCAGTTGTCAGACCATGAGAGTGGTGGAGATAAGCTCAGTAGGTTTGAGATCCTGGAGGTTTGGACCCCAGCACTAAAAAAACAAAAGAAAACACTCTAACAATAACAAAACATGCAAGCATCCTGTCTCATGAAGCTGTCAGCGACTGACAGCAGGAGCGACATGTTTGTGGCGGGCCCCCTTTCACTGACTGTGAGGGAAAGAAGCAAGGCAAATCTGGCATCAGGCGAAGCTTTCACGGCCCAGGCCAGCTCCAGGCTTCAGCCTAGTTGTGATTTCCACACCGTCACTGCGGGAGCTGCGTGCGTGCACCTGTGGGCCAGGGATCCTGAGGATAACCTGCGCTGCCATTATATGAACGGCCACTATTCCTCATCTCAGAAAACGCAGGACTGAGTGGTGGGTGCACAGCCTGCCCTGACCATGTGGTGACCCTCCTCTTCTGATCCCATACCTGCAAAAATGAGAATATTATAAGGATCCTAGAAGCTTGTAAACATATCCTTCCATGAAGCCAAGTGCTAGAATGCAGCCATAAGCCCCAGAGTTTCACCGCATTGACACACCGTGCATGCCTGCAAGTGACTTATTCAGGAGCCCACGTTGAAGATGCGGAGTGACAGTCCTGGGAGGATGTAACACTTTATCCCCAGAGATCCCAGGACTCAAGAAGGGCACACAACCAAGCAGCTCACAAACCTATCAGCTCACAGAGCCTGTGTCAACCCCACAAACAAACGCTGGAAGCACCGAATCGAGTTTCCCATGCAGGCATGAGGACCGGCATCTGTGGCTTCGACTGCTAGGAAAGTCAGAAAAGAAGAATATAGAAGTGAAAATTAGGCAAAAATCTTGCCATTATAGTTATTTTAATTTTTATGAAAATGTTCAATATGCATTTCCTTTTTCTATGTTTTTATTGTGCATTGTAATCACACATCGCAATGAAGCTCAAAGTGATACAGACACCCATTCCGCAGCACTTGGTGTGCCCTCCTCCGCACCCTACCCGGCAGCCTCCACCTACCCCATATAGTTAGATTGGTAGTGATACCTTCATATGCGGACATAGCTTTACTTGAACGCTTTTCTTCCCCAATCCTCTTTTGTCTGCCTCCCTCCCGCATCCCCTTCCACTATTCTACTGTTCTCTCTCTTCATTTCTTCAGAATCCTTTTGTTTCCTATCTTCTCTCAATTGCATTTTGTATAACCCCATTCATATGAATAGGCTATAAGAGGGTCAAAGGAATATCCCTTTCCCCTCTTTTTCTTCCTTTCTTCCCCTCTTCATCTCTCCTCTCCCTCCTTCCATTTTTTTTTTTAAAGTACACCAAGGTAGCATGCCCTTTAGGACCTTAGCTGGTAGGATCTGATGTGTTTTGTTTTGTTTTGTTTTGTTTTGTTTTGTTTTGTTTTGTTTGTTACTAGCATGCAAGTAGGTGATGTTAAGATTAGGGCCTGCAGTCATCACTGTTTAACAGGGGTGGTGGGACCCTGGGTCCTCTCTTGTTCCTTGCCATCTTATAATAACCCTGGAAGATTTTTGGACAGCACATACCCAAGGTCTTAAAGCCCAGGGTGTATGGAGAAAACACAGGGACCATTATCTAAATGGCTGCAGAGTCAAAGTTATGTTGGTCAAGTATAGGGTGGGATTGAGACAGCCTGGTGCTATATCACCCAAGCATTTTATCAAGAGAACCACGCCAGGCATGATGGAGCATGCCTGTAATCCTACTACTTGGGAGGCTGAGAGAGGAGAATCTCAGGTTCAAGGGCAGCCTCAGCAACTTAGTGAGACTCTGCTTCAAAATAAAAACAAAAAGGGCTGGAGTACAGCTTGCAGATAGAATGTCCCCAGGGTTTTATCCCCAGTACCACACACACAAAAACAAACAAATAATCTCATGGTTTATACCAATTTAAGTCAGCCACATCCTCCTGCAATTGCACATAGGATGTTCCGGTTTTCTGTTGTTCTCAAAGCCATCTTCCCAATATTTATTTAAATATTATTTAGATAAATAACATTTAAATTCTGAGACAGGGCCCCACTAAGGTGCTGAGAGTCTCACTGGTTACAGAGGCTAGCCTTCCACCTTGGATCCTCCTTTCTCAAGCTTTAAAATACTGGGATTACAGGTATGCACCACCACGCCAGCCTAGGAGGTTCCAGTTTGAATTGCTTAAAGCAACCTGTCTCAACATCCCGATAAAACACCCATGAATTCAAGTTCATTATACACTGACTGTATGAAATCCACAAGGTTTGCTTTGCTTCTGAATGCAAAAGAAAACAGCCTGAGGAGCATGCCACCAGTCTCCTCACACTGGCTCCTGGAAGGTCCACTGTCACAGAGGCCGCAGGTGGTCGGCCGTCCCCTAGTCTCGAATGGCAGAGTGCAAAACACCACTGTGATTTGTACTTTGGTGCCTGGATGCAGAGACAGAGGCGGGGACCATTGTATGCACAGGGAGGAACTACAGATGCATAATGCCACATAAATCCAAATTGGAAAATAAACAGTTTGCACAGAGAGCTCCTCGGGGCTGCCTCTCCTGGAGTTAGTGAAGCTCCCCAGCCGAGCAGAGCCCGCTGACTGTCTGCAAGTGGATTTAACCATCTCCCTGAAGACTGGACCTGCTCGCCTGGCCCGGAGAGCTTCCTTTGTAATCTGGCCAGAGTTTACCTGATCTTTCTCCTCTCCCTCCTCTGCAGCGCAGACCAGGACAACCTCTGACCTAAAGCTACAGCCCAGATCAGTGCGGTCTGCGGAACAGAAGCCCCGGGCCAAGTCAGCGGGGACAGAAAGGAGCAGATTCCTCGCCTGCTGCAGTGCTCAGGACCAGCCTTCTCCGCACATTGTCCAAAAGGGTCCCCGCCTCTCTTTCAGAAGGGTCCTCGTTAATCCTTCACTTCTAAAGTCATTGGCACCACCGTGGGGGCGCTGCGTGTTTATAGAATGAAATGCAACTCCAGACATCCATTAGCTCTGTCAGTGCCTTTGGAATGATAAATGGGTGGAAGGCTCGGTCAAAATGCTTCTGGAGCTAATCCCAAATTAGCTTTTCTGTACCCTGCCAAGAAGAAATATGAGTGCAGTGAAGGTTTTATGATAGCTCCTAATCTCACAATTAAACAAGCGGCTGGAAGAACGGGATAGTGCATTATGTCTTAATTGAGACACTGGAACCAAAATAAACACCAGAGTCCCCGAGTTTGGTGACAAGCGCTCTCTCACGTAGCTTTCTGCTAAGCCCGAGCAGAGTGAGCATCCAGAGAAGGCTGGGAGGCCGAGCTGCTGCAACGGGCTCTGCTTGCTCCAAGAACATCTGCAGATTGGTGACGTGAGCAGCATTAGTGGGCTGTATAGAGACTCTTGTTATCTCAGGCTCTCCTCACTCCGGCAGCTGTCCAGTTTAAGCCATTAGAACTCTACTGGTGATTGAGTTCAAGGTTTAAGTGAACCTAGAAGAAAATAACCCAATTCTACCAGGAGAAATGTCTCCCTCTCGTGCCCTGTCCCCTCCCACGGTCTAGAGAAAATCTGAGAGGGAACCCAACATCTGTCACCCCATTGCCAAGGAGGAGGGAAAAGAAGAGGCAAGGGGAGAGGGGCAGTTTGCCTTTGGAGTAAAGTAAACCAGGACTTAACTTCCCCTCCAGACCACCGAGATTTATCTCTCTAGAAAAACATTAGCACTTTGGGAATGCCTGGGGTAGCTCTGGAAACCATTCAGAGTAGGTAAAGAGGCCCCTGGTCCTCACCTTCCACCCACAGAGAGTGCACCTGAATCCTTGGGACACTCCAACGCAATCCTCTGAAAGAATCTAAAATTGCAAGCCAGTTGTAGTGCACACCTGTAATTGTAGTACTTGGGAGACTGAGGCAGGAGGATCCCAGATTCCAGGCCAGCCTCAGCAACTTAGCAAAACGAAACTCTGTTTCCAAGTGAAAATAAAATAGGACTGGGGATGTAGCTCATATGTAGAATGTCCCTGAGTTCTATTCCCAGTATCACAAAAAATAAAAGTAATAAAATAAAATAGGGCTGGGTGTGTGGCTCAGAGGTAAAATGCCCCTGGGTTCAATCTTTAGTACCAAACCAAACCAAACCAAATTAGATCCTCAGGGCAAATTACTCTCTCTTTTTTTTTCTTTTTAAATTTAATTCAAACAACCTATTTGGTTACAAATGCCCACCATTCCTGGGATCTACCCATTCTGATGAGCTTCAAACTGGAGCTGGTGAAAATTTGGTAATCATACCAAGTGCTGTGTGCATGCTTGTCTCGAGCACTCTGAATCTTGTAATGAGGTATAATTATAATGTACCAATAAAAACATACTAAGAAAGAACTGAGGAATCTATTCCCCCGGTTCTGGAAACTCTCTTGTTCTTTGCTTTCCTTTCAATATTTGAGAGTGTGCATGTATGCTTGTATCACTTTGAATTTCACTATAATGTATAATAAAATGCCCCAATAAAAGTATATAAACCAAAACAATGTTCTGTGTGTGTGTGAGAATATGTGTGTGTGCATATGTACATGCATACACTATTTGGGGATCTAACCCAAGAGTGCTCTGCTACTGAAATATACCCTAAGTTCTTTTTTATTTTAAGATAGGGTCTTGCTAAATTGCCCAAGCTGTCCTCAAACCTGTGATCCTCCTGTCTCAGCCTCCCAAGTACTGAAATTACAGAAACCATGTTTGTTTGTTTGTTTGTTTGTTTGTTTGTTTGTTTTGATAAAGAAAATTTAGGACAGCCATCTGAGAAGGAGAGGGTGGCAGGGCCTCTGTGTCAGAGGCAGTTAATGGTTGTAGCATGTGCCAGTGAAGTCATGGAAACACGTTTTTTATGCCATACTCCCTCGATGCCAGCATCCACACACACACCATCTCTTGTATCCAGATGGGTCTCTCAGCTCCATAGGGAAGCTCGTTTTGTGAAGACCAGCAGATCCTCGGTCTGCAGGGAGTCAGGCTGGGAGGGACACTGGTCCCTGAGCTTCCCGCGCTGGCGCTCTGAAGTCTTTGTGCCATCCTTCCCATCTCAGAAGGCCAGGTAAGCAGAAGAGTAGCCCGGTGCCCCTTTTCATGGCTGCCCTGTGTCCTCTGGACTGGCAGATTGATGCTGTTTGGATACAGGACATTCATCATCCTGAGTCCACTTCCTGGTATCACCTCCCAAATCAAACCTGAACCTGTGTCATGTCACTCGGGTGGCTTCAGAAAATGATGAACTTTTTAAACATTTTTATTTCCTTTTTTTCTCCCTCCTTCCCACCTTTTCTTCCTTCTTTACTTTCTCTCTCCTTCCTTTTTTCCTTCGCTTCTTTTCATACATATTCTTCGAGCAGGTGATGCATTGCCTGCTTACCTCTAGCTGCCGGCCAAGACTCCCTTTTTGGCCGAGTTGCAGAGCAGGGCCAGACAATGTTTACTCAGGGATAAGCACACTTCACAGCCTGAAGCTGCTTCCAGGAGCCCTGCTGCTTTGCAATTAGAGCTTCCTAGGAAAACAGATCGTGATGGATGGATAGCTAGGTGGATAGATGGAAGAATGAATGGATGAATGGATGGATACCTCGACAGCATCCTTCCTGACGGTAGCACTGCTGGATCTCTCTTCCATGGGTGATGAGTCTTGCTCCAGCTGCTGCCTTGGATGAAGACAGGGTGGGGTCTTTGCTTGGGCTTCTCACCTCCTGGAGCAAGAACAAGAACAACTGGCTTCTTACACTGAGGATGCCCATGGAATGGCAAAGAAAACAGCAGTGGAGGGTGGCAGTCCTGTGCTTGGTACCGGCTTAGTCTTTATTTTGAAACAGGGTCTCACTGGCTTGCAAGGGGCCTTATTAAGTAGCTGAGGCTGTCCACAAACCAGGATCCTCCTGTCTCAGCCCCCCAAATGCTCGGATTATAAGTGTGAGCCACCATGCCTGGTTTACCTTTACCTTTTTTGTTGCTGCAACTAAGTTACCTTATAAGAATATCAGGGGAGGAAAATAGGGAATATTAGGGGAGGAGAATAAGGAATATCAGGGGAGGAGAGGTTTATTTGGCTCATGGTTTCAGAGGTTTAGTCCATAGTTGGCCAGCTCCAAGGCAAAACATGATGGCAGCAGGGAGTAGCAGAGGAGAGAGAGAGGGAGGGAGGGAGGGAGGGAAAAAGAGAGAGAGAGAGAGAGAGAGAGAGAGAGAGAGAGAGAGAGAGAGAGAGAGAGAAAAGGAAAGAAAAGAGAAGGGAAGAGGAGAGGAGAGAAAGGAGAGAAAGAGGAGAGAAGAGAGAGAAACAGAGAGGAGAGAGAGAAAGAGGAGAAGAGAGGAGAGGAGAGAGAAAAGAAAGAGAGGAGAAAGAAGATATATATAACCCTCAAGGCCATGCGTCCTCCAACCATCCCCACCTTGAGCCTTGCTGTGTTGAAGACCAGGCCTCAACACATGAGCTTTTGGAGGATGGAGCACTCAGAATCCAAACCATAAAACTGTCCTACAGTCAAAACTGAGCCCAATTTCTCTTCTCCACTGAAAGAACTAATTGCAAACCAACTGTCCTGGTATCTATCCCAATAGTTCTCAAAAATTCTTCCTAAATGTTATTTGGCTCGTGGTCATTGAATAATTTCTCCTGTAGCAATTCCTCCATTTGTATCATGAGAAAGCATTGCAACTACATCAGATGAGCAACTCAATAATCAGTCTGAATGAAAACTACTTCAAAATTGAACTTAATAAACAGGATAATTACAAAAGCTATCTGTATTTGTGCTTGAAACCGACCAGATGCCTGCAAACCTCTTACAAACACTCATAAATAAGCAGGCAGACATGTTTTCTGTATCTTTTTTTTTTATCTTTGGCCTTTCCCTTGCTTAAAAAAAAAGACTGTGTTTCCCTCTGCTTTGAAGTTTTATAAAAAGAGGGTTCTAGAATTTAACATTTAGGACAAACCTCCCAGTTCCCTAATAGCTTTGCCATTTCTTATTAAGGATGACTAACTTTTACAGAGCTGCAGTGCTTTCTCTTGTTTATGAAAGCATCCTGTTTCACATGGGTTATCTTCTTTCACAGTCCTGGAAAGGAACTAGGGAAGGAATTTGTATACATATTAGTTGAAACAGCTTTCCTTTTTTTTTTTTTTTTTTTTACAAGGAAAAAGAAAATCTAAATATCAGAGTGGTTAAGAAACTGTCCTGGAGTCACCCAGCAGAAGCCCTCAGTCCGTTGCCAGGGACGGATCTCATGTAAAGAACCGGCCCCAGGTTCCAATGACTGGTTGAGCTCTGCCTCTCCTTTTCAAGATGCCCACGTGCTTCTTTCTGGTCCTCTAAGTACTTGCTTAAATCAGCTCACATTTTGGTCCTTGCTCACAGGTCCAGAAACTGATTCCGAAACTAGGTCAGGACATATAACTTTGCAGACCAGAAAAAGAAAAGGACTCCGAGGCTGTGCTGCCCAAGGAGCCACCAAACGAGGGGTGAGCCACCATGCTGCTACCTCTGGGCCACAGGGAAATCACGATGCTCCCTCCACTGTCTCCAACCATGGGAAGGATGCCCGAGATCGCCTGCACCCATTTTCCTGGAGACAGATGTAGATCCCAGTGTCACCACCCTGAAAGACAGTCACAGAATCCTCCTCCATCCTCCCCAAAAACCCAAGCCAGTCACTCAAGTGTTTCTAGAAGTCTCTATGGATACTATTATTTCCACAGTTACTATGGACTCAGTGCCTAGCAATCCCTGCAAATGTCTTCTGGGGTGTACAGAGTCCCTGTCACGTATCCAGCCATGTATCCAGTAACTTCACCTTTCTCTCATGCATTCATTTCATCTCTTGCTGTGACCTCCCAGCCATGCTTCAAACCTGTACTAAAGGGGAAGGAGGTGGCGCTGGTGTCCAGGAACACGCATACTATAGTGGCCATCTGACTAGCACGCACCAAGTGTTCTGATGTAAAATCCTGCCTGCAGGAAGGAGGTGCATTTAGCCAGGCATTGGGTTATCTGCAAGGAGGAGCCATGGGCTGAACCATTAAGAATGAAGCAGAGGGACAGGGCACCATGGCATACACCTGTAATCCTAGTACTTGGAAGCTGAGATAGGAGGATTGCAGATTTGAGTCCAGCAGGCAGTAATTTAGTGGGGGAGGGGTGCTAGGAGTATAGGTCAGTGGTGGAAGCCCTCTGGGTTTAATCCCCAGTACTGCAAGAAAAAAATAAATAAGGGCATGAAGCAGAGCAGTTAACTGAGCAGAGTAAAAAGGACAGATGTCCAGATGAGGCAGAAGGACAGCACCACAGGGACCCAAGGCTGGACAGATCACTGATGTGGGGGAGAATAGCGACACACAGCAGGTGCCCCAGGAGGTGGGTGAGACAAGGCAGAAGCATCTCAGAGCCTGGGCCTGGGCCTGGGCACTAGTACTCCGTGATGCTAGGATCCCTGTCATTCTCAGGTGGGTCTGGTGGTGACTGTCATGGCCTGGCTCCTGCTGCTGGCCTGCCCTCGTGGTGACCATGGGAAGCAAGGACCGTGTGCTTTGTGAGGACCGGGTCTGTTCTTCTTGTGGCACCTGTCCCTTGTCCCTGGGCTCAGCACGGCCTGGGGCTACTGTGCCCATCACTGCCTGGAGATGTCCTTTAAGCTTTAGGTTGCCCCTGACTTCTAATAGGTGAGTCTTCTCCCTGCTCAGTTAAGCAGCCCTCAAAACAGCGACCCACTGATGGCACACTGTGCCATCTGGAGATGCTATGCATTGCCAGGAACCACCGGAGGCCTTCCAGGGCCAGCCCCGTGTGAAGTAGCCTGTCCCCTGCATGAGACACGCTTGTTGAGTTCTGGGAGCAAGCGGAGTGGTGCACTGCCAGGCTGTCACCATCTGCCCCGGGGCGGGAAGAGGATGGAAGCAAGCTCAGAACGATGAGGGAAACCGAGCCTCCTCCCTGGGATCACAGTGAGCACAGGAAGGCCCTGCTCAGAGACCCTAGGAGGAGGGCGTTTCGGAGGAGTTTCCCCACAGCATGGCGGCAGCCCGGGAGCTCGGCAAGCAGGAGGTGGGACAGGGACACTAGAAGCAGCCCAGGGCAGGAGTAGCCCCCACATCTGCAGGAGCTTCGTGGGTGTGAACAGAACTCCTAAGGAAGCCTTAGGGACAGTGTAACTGCTTAACTCGGGCCTCCCTCCAGGAAGCAGAAAGAGGAAAGGCGTGGCTATAGAGGAGAGGCGTGGCTATAGATAGACTAGCCTTCAAGACCACGCCCCCAGCCTGCCTCCTCAGGCCATTGCTGGGGCATAGAACTCACTGTGCCAATATGGTCCTGATGTCATACTGAGGCATCGTGGTTGAAGGGGCAGGAGACAAAGGCGCAGCCACCTGCCTCAAGTAGAGACCCCTCTCCAAGGCCACTCTGGCCAGTGTCCCGGGGGCTCCTCACGGCAGCAGAGTCTGCCCGCCACCAGCTCCCCAGGCCTCTCTCCAGTTCTCCTGCTCATACACTTCCTTCTGGGGTCTCTCCCTGGGGATCCTGGCTGAGAACAGCCATCTTTTCATGGAGTTTGTCTGAAACTGTAAAAAAAAAAAAAAAAAAAAAAACATAATTTTTCACGTAGAAGAAAGAGAACTGCCTGGTGGGGAAGAGAAAGGGATCTTCTCTCTTTCTGGAGATTAAAGAAATGTGTTACTGGAGAGATCACATATTTCCTGCCAGCCATCCTGGCTGAAGAAATCAGTCACTGTGACATGTCTGCAGTGTCTGAATCAGAGCAGGATATCTTGGTTGGGATTCTTTTACATGTTCATGGCAGAACCCTAGATCAAAATGGCTTAATTATAAAGGGAATGTATTGGCTGGAGTGATGTAAAATGTAGGATTTGGGCATAGATGGATCCAGGCACTCAAAATATGTCCTCATGAATCTGTCTCTTGATTCTGTCACTCTCTTTAATGCCCAGATTGCAAACAACAGCTTCAAATTTTCCTCTCACAAACTTAGATGCAACAGCCAGCAGTAGATTCTATTTTCTGAGAATCCAGGCAACAGTGCCAGGGTTAAATATCATTACATCAGCACAGTGGCTCCTCCCTCCCCGAAGAAGTCAGTATTGCCTACACTGACCCATCACCCCAGAACCTGAGGGACAGGTGAAATGGGAGGGAAGAGATACCAAGCCCAGGGAAAGAGAGATTAGGAAATAAACCAATTCCTCAGTGGAAAAATCAAGGTTCTGTCACTGAGAGAGGAGAGACAGACCGGCCCAGAAAAAGAAGTATAGAAATTTTCATCACTCAACACTGAGGGGGCCTGAAGTCCTCCAGCAATTTGGGTCCCTGAAATTTCCCTTGAGTAGAAATATTCTTCCTTAGCACTTTGCTTCTAGCCCTTCATGGTATTAACAAACTTTGGACTTATTTTTAGGTGAATAGAATCCAAATAGAATGATCTACCGAGGAGCTGGAACCTCATCTTCTCTGCTGTCTCACCTCCACTGCCTAAGCTATTGTAGCTTCTCCCCCCTCTATTCTTCTTCTCCTCCTCCTCCTCCTCCTTCTCCTTCTCCTTCTCCTTCTCTTTCTCCTTCTCTTTCTCCTTCTCCTTCTTCTTCCTCTTCCTTTTCCACTTCCTCTTCTTCTTGTACTAGGGATCAAACCCAGGGGCCTTCTACCTCCAGGCTATATCCCCAGCCCTATTTTTTATTATTTATTTTGAAAGAGTCTCACTAAGTTGCAGAGGGCCTCACTAGGTAGCTGAGGCTGGCCCCAAACCTGCAGTCCTCCTGGACTTACAGGTGTGGATCACCAAACCCAGCTTATTATAGTCTTTCAAATAGGTCTGTGAAGCTAAATAGGTTCATTTTAAACCAGGCGTAGTGGCACACTCCTGTAATCTCAGTACTTGGGAGGCTGAGACAGGAGGATCACGGGTTGCAGACCAGCCTCAGTAGCTTAGTGAGACTCTCAGCAACTTAACAAGAAACAGGTTGCAAAATTAAAAAAAAAAAGGTCTGGTGTATCTTAAAGGTAGAAGGTCCCTAGGGTTTAATTCCCAGAATATACAAGACAGAGAGAGAGAGAGAGAGAGAGAGAGAGAGAGAGAGAGAGAGCAGAAATATATGGAGATGCTCCTGGCCACCAGGTGTCCTGCGTGCAAGCCTTTCCTGTGGTGACAGCAGACAAGTGACCCCTTGCACAGCTCACGAATGCTCCATCTCCCACCTGAGAACGTTTTTCTGGTCCATGCTGGTGGAGCCCAAAGAGGAACAGGTATGTTGATGAGTCTGAGCATCCAGCCTTCACACTGGAACAAAACCATCAAGTCTTTTTTCTACTTATATGTTTCTCCCAAGTGAGCGTGACCCCATACACAAGATTCAAAGTGACAAAAGCAACAGTGAACGGCAGAGCACCAGGTCCCTGGGAAATGGTTGGAACAGAGGCTGAAAGTCAGCTGCCCATTACCGTCAGGAGGCAGATCTGCTTGCAGAAGTCATGAGAACATGGGAAGCCTTTCTCTGCGTGGGAAACCTAGGGAGGTATGTGTGTTTGAGAACATTTGAGATTCCCTGGAGCGTGGAGTTAGGAAAGGGTTCCTTCCCAATCCCTTGAGGTCTGGAGCCCCACCCAAAGGAACCGGGAACTCCACCTTTCCTGTGACTTCAAACACCCAGGGCACGCAGAGCAGTGCCTCAGACTGATGATCAACAACTGCGAAACTGTCCAGCAGGGATGAGGGAACCCAGAAAAAAGGGTCTTGCCCAGCATTGGTAGGGAGGCAGGATGGTTTGGTCAGCAAAGGGTGGAGCTGGAGCGAGGAGACTAGGTGGAGTCAGCTGCCCTGGAGAGGATGCAGCTTAGACCCTTCTTAGACCTTAAACCCTCCCTTAGAGGCCACTGCAGGGTCCCCATTCCTCTCTTAGCCCTGTGTCCCCAGATTTCACTTCCCTCTCTCCTTGGTCTTTCAACCAGAGACAGGAGAAAGGTGAGACTGGCAGTTTTCTTTAGAGCCAGGCTCACGCTCCTTGGCTGGGTCTGAGCCCAATGGCTCCTCAGGACCCTCATATGTGACAGCAGGGCCGCTGTTCAGTGAATAGCCATTGTCTTCCATAGAAAGACCCCTGTGCTGGAGTGGGAAGCGCATTCCCATGTCTGGCTGGGCTCTCTCGCCGTGGATGGTCACTCAGTTTCTGTGGCTTTATTTCAGCTTCTCTACGAGAAGGGAACACGGCACCTTCTAGACCCCTCTTCTGTGTGATTCTATAATCAATACTTGCAGTACACAGCTGAGGCTTGGCCAATCCGAAGCTGCTAATCTCCCTCAGCTGTGCCTCCAAGCAGCAGTGGCATCGTCCGAAAGCCAGCCAAGAGCATTTTCCACCACTCTGGTTTCCCCATAAGACCTTCTCATCGTCTATTAAGGATATAGACAGGCAAACTAAAATTGGGAGAAAATAGCCATGGGCATGGTGGTGCATGCCTGTAATCCCAGTAAATTTGGAGGCTAAGGGAGGAGGGTTGCCTGTTTGAGGCCAGCCTCAGCTATTAAGTGAGGCCCTCAGCAACTTAGGAAGACCCTGTTACAAAAAAAATTTAAGAGGGCTTGGAGTGTAGCTCAGAGGGACAATGTTCTTGGGTTCTATCCTCAGGACTAAATTAAATTAAAATAAATTGGGAGAAAACATTTGTAATCTATGAGTCTGACAAAATACTAGTGTTTAGAATATGAAAAGACCTCTCAAATCTCAACAGTAAAATAATATGATAGGATATGATAACAACAACAAAAAAAATGAACACCTGTTTTATCAAAGATGATATATTGGCATCAAACGAGAACACAAAAAGATATGGAATGCCGATAGCAGTTAGAGGAATGCGAACAAGAGCCCCAGAGGGCATCACTGTGTACAGATTGCAATGGCTGAAATCAACACCTTGGTATCGCCTCATGGACCAAACTGCTTCACCACACATTTCTGCTGGTGGGAGTATAAGACGGCACAGCCACTGGGGAAAGAAGTACAGACATTTTTTAAAAAGCTAGTGTTTGGGTTAGCATTCTTGCTGCTGTGAACCAAGTACATGGCATGCAACACTCAGAGAAAGGCGATTTTTTTATTTTTATTTATTTATTTTAAGAAGGACTTGTTAAGTCACTGAAGCTGGCCTTGAACCTATGATCCTCCTTTTTCAACCTCCCAGGTACTGGGATCTCAAGTGCCCTCCACTGTGCCCCACAAGAAAGAATTCTATTTGCTCACAGTTTTGGAGACTTCAGTGCACATCAGGCTAGCTTCCAAGCAGGAGCCGAGGCTACAAGTCCTCAAGGCAGGATGGTGGGGAGCAGAGAGAGAGGGAGGGAGCCTGTGACCGCTCGTGCTGACAGAGCAGAGAGCTGGGGGAAGCCATAGAAGCCAGGAAACTTGTCCCCAGCCATGCCCCAGGAACCCTTCCCCAGCAATCAAGTCCCACTCCCAATACGGCTGTATAGCTTTCTGCAGCCTTCAGATCCATCTTTAAAATCCAAACTATACTTACTAGGAACTGCCATATGACTAAGCAGTTGTGCTCTCGGGCATTGTCCCTGAGAAATTAAGCTATATGCATGTAACACCATGTACCTGCATGTTCATAGCAGCTTTATTTATATTAGCTGAAACCTGGAAACAGCCCAGTTGCTGTTCATGGTTGAATGGTAAAACAAACTTCAGTATTCCTATACAGGGTGCATTAGTCAGGACTCTCCAGAGAAACTGAATAAAAGGAGAGATGGAGAGGAAGAGGAAAGGAGAAAAGAAGTTATTTAGTTCCTATATGCAGGCTAGCAGGTTCAAGATCCAGGAAGAGCAGGTGGTTCGGATCAAATCTGAGGACTAGAAAACAGTCAGTGTTGTGGCCTGAAGACCGCTGGGTGGGAATCGTTCTCTCTTACTTGGGACACAGTCAGCCTTTTTCTTCTAGCCAGGTCCTCAGGTGATTGGGTAAGTTCCTCCTACACCGTGGAGGGAAATCTTCTTTACTCAGCCTATGTCCTTAAGTGTTCATCTCATCCAAAAAACACTCAGGGTAACACTCAGAACAATGTTTGACCAAATGCCTGGGCAGCCCGTGGGCCCCTCAGGTTGACACAGGAAGAAAACCTTCACACTATCGGAGGACTGCCCTCCAGTGGACAGGAAAGAAACATTGAACATGGAACACATGGGGTGTGTCTCCAGGGAATCAGGATGAGTGAAACAAAAGCCAATCAAGAAAGATTATGTCCTGTGTGATTCGTTGCCAGATACTCAGATCAGTTGGCTCTGTGATAGCAGGGAGAGGGCATGGTTATCAAAGGGTAATTTGAGAGAGCCTCCTGCTCATCAGTCCTGTATCTTTTTGTGTGTGTGTGGTACTGGGGATGGAACCCAGGGCATTCTACCTCCAAGCTACACCCCCGGCCCTATTTTTTATCTTTATTTTGAAACAGGATCTCACTGAGTTGCAAAGGGCCTCACTAAGTAGCTGAAACTGGCCGCGAACCACAATCCCCCGTCTCAGCCTCCCGAATACTAGGATTGCAAGCGTGTGCCACCACCCCCGGCTCACTGTCTTGTATCTTGACTATATACAGGGTAGATATAGAAAATTACACAAGTGGTAGTAAAATTGCATATATCTAAACACACACTAGTAAATCTCAGAAATCTGAATAAGATTGATGCATTGTGTCAACATCTTAATTTTGCTATCGTGCTATGGTTTTGCAAGATGCTACCATCGGGGGATACTGGGAGAATATGTGGCATTTTTCTTCTTTTGTATTTTTATTGGTGTTTTATAACTATACATCGTAGTGAAGTTCAAAGTAATATAGGCATATGTACATACCCTGCTTGGTGTATTTCCTTCCACATTTTCTCTGTATTATTTCTTACATTTGCCTCTGAATCTAAAGTTCTCTCAAAGTAAATATTTAACTTTAAAAGGCACCAGTGAAATTATTTTTAAAATAATAAATCGCAACAATTTCAGGATTTGGCCTTTGACTATGATTTGATTTCCTTTCATACGAATGTGTCATGAACTATGAAGACTCCAAAGTCAATGAAGAAAGGAGTTTGGGTGTCATGTAGGTAAACAGCCCCCACCCCGGGAGTCCGCTGCTCAGACCTATTTTCGCCTCTTCTCTTCTTCCCAACTGATCTCTCCTCTCAGAGTAAACTGCCTACAGTGGCTTACTAGATATTTCCATCTAAACACACATTTTAAGTTTGAGATGTTCATAGTAGAACTCATCTTCCTCCCAAACTTTCCCTTCCACCCACTTTTCTCCAAATGAATTGGTCATACCACCTTTCTTTCAGTCTCCTACTCTGGGGAATTTTTCCTCCTTGCACCAAAGTCCCAGTCACAGTTTCATTGCCCCAAAATTCTTTATTCTTAACCTTGCCCCTCACTTCTGAGTCATGAGCTTTCATCTCTGCAATTCCTATTCATCCATCGGATCTCAGATTGTCCATCCCTTCCCAGGACACATATCTAACTGGCTATGCCACCACATGCTACCAAACAGCCCTGCATTTCAGAATGGTGCTGCCTCATCTTATCTCACTCTCTCAGTCCCTTCCAGACTATAAATTCTAAAGTCAACTACCTTGTCTCAAATTTGGCCACACATAGGAATCACCTGGAGAGCTTTGAAAGGACTGATGTCTTGGCTGCCAGCAGATTTTTTTTAAACTTATCAATGCATTGTAATTATACATTATGGTGAGACTCAAAGTGATACAAGAGTATAGGCACATATACTTGGTGTATTTCCTTCCCCATCCTGATTCTTCTTCCTCTCTCTTCATAGGTGTTAGTGAGAATGAAAGTGAAACCTTCATATATTGCTATAGCATTCCTTTAACTTCAATCCTCTCTTACCTCTCTTCTTCCTTCCTGGCCACTGTTCTGCTGGTTTCTCTCCTCATTTATCCAAAGTCCTTTATGTTTTCTATATGTATCCATATATGAGCAAAAATGTACAGCCCTTGACTTTCTGAAACTGGCTTATATCACACCATACTGGAGGCATCACAATACCTGCTTTCAAATGATACTACAGAGCTATCGTTACAAAAACAGAACAGTATGGGCACAAAAACAGACACATAGACTAATGAAACAGAATGGAAGACGTAGGAACAAATCTTCTCACTTATCGCCAGTTGATTTTGGACAAAGGAGCCAAATGCATGCATTGGGGAATCGCCCTTTCAACAAGTGGTGCCAGGAAAACTGAATAGCTGCTGTTCTAAAGTTTTCAAGTTGATCTGTTGATCATTGTATCATTAGATCTAAAAGCAGGCCTTATATATCAAATTCCACATGTAGAAGAATGAAATTAGACCCCAAACTCTTACCCTGCACAAGTCAACTCAAAATGTGTCAAAGACCTAGAAATTAGCCAGGCGTGGTGGTAATCCCTGCACCTGGGAAGCGGAGACAGGAGGATCGCGCAGGTTTAAGCCAGCTGCACTGGCTTAAGAGACCCTGTTTCCAAATAAAAATATTTTAAAAATAGGTCTGGGAGTGTAGCCCAGAGGTAGAAGGGTTTCCAGGAACCCCAGTACCCCCCCCAAAAAAAAAGATCTAGAAATTAAACCCGAAACTTTGCAGTTACTAGAAAAGGGCATAGGTGGTCCTCACCTTAGTAAGACCCACAAAGCTCAGAAAACACATCTGAGATCAATAAATGGCATGAGGTCAAGTTGAAAAACTTCTGCACAGCAGAAGAAAGAATTGAAAGCCTCAAGAGAGAGCCTACAGAATGGGAGGAAATCTTTGCCATCTACCTCTCTGATAGAAGACTAATACTAGAGTATATGAAAACAAAAAATATTAATACTAAAAAGCAATCCAATCCCAAACTGGGTAATTTAACCAAACAGCTACCAGATTGTTGCTGACTTAAATGGTCTCGGTGGTAGCCTGGGCATTGGGATATACAAAAGGTCTTCAGGTAATTTCTTTCAAGTTTGGGAACCACTTTTCTAAAGCTTTCAAGTCAATCTGTTCAACATTTTATTGTGGGGTCCAAAAGCAAGCCTTACATATCAACAATTAATAAGCAAACTGAATGAGGTAAGAAATGATATTTATTACTGTCATCCTGGAAACCCTCATGTCAGGGGGTCACGGAATCTCTCCAGGTACAAAGGGCAAAGTGAGGGGTAGCTCACCGCCCCTGTGGGTGCAGCCAGGCCCCTCTGGGAATGGGGCCTTGCTCCTCATTCCTGGGTTTGGGGCTGCATAATCTGAACCCTAGGGCAGAGTGCCCAGGGAGTTGGTTTGGCTCTAACAGCCCTCTCTCATTCCCTGAAGCATGGCAAACCATGCTTCCAAAGATGGGGTTTAGCAGACTTCAATTTTTCTCAAGACATGAGCCAGAAGGTCAGAGTCAATAATTTTCAAAAGAAATCTACATCCTTCCAGTTCCAGTAAATGTGTTCACAGCACAGCTGCTGTGACCAGAGGAGCATAGCAGACTGCAGAACAAAAGTCCAATAGCTGAGGGCAATCGAGTCACACATCCATCCACACAAGATGGATGTATTCTGAGCAGATATTCTATTGTTACAACTCATGAAAAAAAAAAACATTTCAAAGATACAGGTAGGAAAGCCAAGTCATTTCCTCTCATAGGATGAGCTGTAATACATTCTCTAGATGAGCCTGGAATTGCATGATTTTTAGGGCTCAAATACCACCTAGACCAATGACCTCATTCTACATTTGAGGACACTTCTTCAGGAGTACAGGGAAGTCATGTTCAAAGTTCTGGGTCAAATGCCTAGTTCCTGGTAGAAGCAAGAATAGAGCTCTCAATGGTTAAAATCACATTTAAAAACTCATCCCAAGCTCTCTGCATCCTTCTGTTATTTTTTTTGTTTTGTTTTTGTTGCTGGATATTGAACCAAAGGGTTTTCTACCTCTGAGCTCCAGGTCCAGCCCTTTTTTTATTATGAAATAGGGTCTTCTAAGTTGTTGAGGGTCTTGCTAAATTTTTGAGACTGGTCTTGAGCCTTCAATCTTCCTGTTTCGGCCTCCTAACTCCTGGAATTACAGGTATGCACCACCATATCCAGCAGCATTTTTCTTCCTTCTTTCTTTTCCTCCTATTCTTCTTTGGGATATTATTCCTTTCTTTCCTACTTCCTTTTTTTCCTACTTGGGATTGAACCCAGGGGTATTATACCTACAAGCTATACCCCCAGTCCATTTTTTTTTTTTTCGTGGTACTGGGGGTGGAACCCAGAGGCTTTCTACCTCCGGGATATACTCCCAGACCTATTTTCTATTTTATTTGGAAACAGGGTCTCACTAAGTTGCTGAGAGCCTCACCAAGTAGCTGAGGCTGGCTTCGAACCTGTGCGATCCTCCGGTCTCAGCCTCCCAAGCGCGGGGATTACAAGCGTGCGCCACCACGCCTGGCTCCCCCAGCCCATTTTAATTTTTTTTTTAACAGGGTATCATGTGGTTGCTGACAGTCTTGCTAAGTTGTTGAGGCTGGTCTTGAACCTGTGATCTTTCTGTCCCAGCCTCCCAAGCAGTGAGGTTACAGGTGTGTACCACCACACCTGGTAGCATCTTTCAACAAATAAATGACTACTGTTCATTTATCCAGGTATTTCAAAAGTACTTATTGACCACTGACTATAATCTAAACATGATTTAAAGTACCAGAGACTCAAAGATCAGATTATTACCCCTAAGAAGGAGTCGAAATGATAAACAGAGAACAAAACTGGACAGTAATGTGTGATAGTGGCAAGATTAAGAGCACCAAAATTAAAATGGAGGCTCTTCTAAATTGATGGTAGAGGGTAAAGAGGCTGAAACTGCATGGGCTGGATAGAGGAGCTGGGAAGTTCAGAGAGTTTGGAGAGCCCAGAGGCCCGAACAGTTGTGCTAGTTGATAGCAAAACAGAGATCAGCGTTTCCACACAGGCATGTGAGCAGAAAGGCTCCCACGCTCTCTACTGGAGACTTCTCTTGCTCCTATCAATGACATCCCAAATCTCTTCTTTTTAAAGAAGAATTTCTAAATGATGCTTTTAAGGCTTTTTCTTTAAAGATAAAATATTGATAAGTTTTACTCTGGAGTGGAGGGAGAATCCAAACATTACATAATTTGCCTTCAGATCTTTATGGATGGAAGAGTTCTGAGACTGGAAGTGGCTGGTGAGAAAAAAACAATAAAACAAATAAACACTGTCATTAAGCTCCCAGCCCTGGCCTCGTTACCTCCCCTGGACCACTCTTGCCTGCGCACTGCTGGGTGCTTGCTCCTGACCCATGTCTCTGGACTCCAGCTGGGAGTTCATGCTGGTGCATGCATCCTTAAGGGTGTACAAAGCCTCAAAGGTGCACACATGTTTTGCACACTCAACAATTCCACCCTCCCCTTGGGCAGTATCTGCCCCTGGCCTCCCCATTAGCCACCTGCAGGTCAGCAGTGAACTTTGGGTTATCCTGGAGGCAGGCACACACAACTAAGCAGAGCTTGGCAATTGGTCAATATTCAACAAGGGCTACGTCTACTTCCTTCTAGTTCTAAATGATTGCTAGGGTTACTGTTGATTTTGATAATGTACATGTCCATTTCAAAGCAGCAATTTTCTTACATATATTTTAGCAATCATTACATTTCATATTGTAAATTAATTGGAAGCTTCTGGTTCTGTAGTTGGCCTCTGACCCACCCTATCTTGGCCACATGGATCTATTTTAAGAGAAGGTTGATACAATTTTAAATAATCTGAGTTTGCTTCAGGTGTGCTTTGTGTCTCCAGTAGTGAGGCACCTATCTCTTAAATGTTAGGACAGGTCAAAAACAGGCAGACTGCCCCATGGTCTTGCACTTGAGAAACGGAACTTGAGCTACTTAATTTCCATCATCTGTGTATTGTCATGGCTCATTTGGAATATGTACATTCCTTAAAGCTGAAAATAATAAAACAAAAGTAGAAAATGTGAGGATTAATATTTTAAGCAGTAAGCTCCAATTTTAGTTCATTCATAAAATATTGTGTTGGCTTTGAAAAATATGCTTAAGTGAAAACACACTACTTTAAAATCTTTTCTTGGTGCATTGTGATTACACATTATAGTGATATTCAAAGCAACACAAACATACATGCATGCACCACCTGGTATAATTCCATCCACATCCTACCCTATTACCTTCTCCTCCTTCCCATTCACGTTAGTGAGATTAGTAGTGATATTTTCTTATATGGAAATTATACAGTATTATTTGAACTGTGTACTTCATCAGATTTCCTTTTTCCCTTCCCAACTCTCCTCCCCAATCCTCTTCCAGTATTTTATTGGTCACTCTTCTCAATTATCTGAAGTCCCTTTGGTTTCCTACTTTTCTCTAACTTCCACATATGAGAGAAAACATGACCCTTGACTTTCTGACACTGGTTGATTTCATTTAGCATAATATTCTCTAGTTCCAACAATTTTTATGCAAGAGATATAACTTTGTTCTTCTTCATGGGTGAGTAAAACTCCATTTTGATTGTATGCCATGTTTTCTTTTGCCAGTCATCGGTTGACAGACACCTAGGTTAGTTTCATAATTTAGCTATTGTGAGTTATGTTGGTATTTTTACTTTTATTTGTTTCTAGTTAAAACAGTTTATTTAGAGAAGATACATTATTTACAAAAATTAGAAATCTCATACACAGCCATTTTAATGATGTTTTTGTCCAAAATGACAATCATTACTAGGGCTATGGAAAAATGGATTTTGATTAGAAGAATGACATCGAATGTGAGAGAAAAAAATTGAAAGAAAAAATGAAAGAAAAAATTTTGGAGGATTTATGAAGAAAAGCAGAATTTCGTACGGAGAACAATATACATGGTTAAAAGTGTTTCTTCCCAGAATCCCAGATAGCAAGAAAAAGCCAAATGCTATTTTTAAATTGTCCATTGAAGACTAAAGAATAAGTTGAGAAGATCATGACTTTTACCTATGTAATAGTTTGGGTTTAGACTGTCCCCCTAGCCCTCATGGAAACAAAGAAGCAATGTTGGAAGAAGGAGGCCTTGGTTGCTAAGGACGGGTTGCTAAGGACCGGTCCCAGGGGATGTGACCCTGGGGACTGTGTAATGTCCTCTCCTCCCCCTGCTCTCTCTCTGGCTCTCAGACCTCACAATGTGAGCATGGAGCCTTGTTTTCTCCCTCTCTCCACTTCCTGCCACCATGCCCTGGGCTTCAGACCCTGGCCTTACACGGAGTGAATCCATGTTTGGTCCATGAATCTCCAAAAAACTGTGAACAAATAAATCTTCCTTCCTCTATGTTATGTGATCGGGTATTTTGGATTATAGCACTGAGAATATTGATGGTGCTACAGAAATTAGTATCAGAGAATTGGGGTCTTGGGTATATCTAAGTCTGACCATGTGGTTTGTGATTCTTTGGAACTGATTTGTGAGGGGAAATCGGAAGGTCCAGTATGTGGATAGACAGGTGGATGATAGAGACCTTATGTGTTCAAGAGATTTTGGAGTGCAAAGAGGACTCCATAGGAAAACTCAGTAGAGGCTACACACGTTACATTTTGGCAAAGAATGTATCAACATTCTGTTCATGTCCTGAAACTTTGTGCTAGGCTTAAAGATGAGGGGCTAATTAAACTGGCAGAGAAAATCTCAAAATGGAAAAATATCCAAACTGAATTATAGATAGTGATGTCTGCATTCAGCAAATTGTACAATGAATGAAATGGAAAGCAAAGCAGACTTTGTAGACTTGCAGTTTAGCCAGTAAGACATGTGTAAAACTGGGGCCCAGAGCAATGGTGTCCCAAGAGAAAGTAAGATGGATGAAGGGAGGCCGAATGCTTTGCATAGTAACAAAGAAAGGAATGTGGTCATGGAGTTCAAGCCTAAGTGCAGAACCAAGGAAATTAAAGAAGGTGTAACTATATTTCTTGCTGATAGTCAATTTCAGTAATCACATAATACTGGCTTTGTTGAGAAAAAAGAGGTCACAGAGACTTTCTCCAAAATCTCAGAGGAAGGAGGAAGGCCTGGGAAGCCAAACAATGTGTAACACAGTTAGAATCCTTGCAATCAGGCTCAAACAAGGCAATTTGTGAACCTGTGAAAGTGAAGCCAAGGTTGCAAGAAAAAAACTTTGAATATTATAAAGGCCATAAATGTGGAATGACCATGAGAAAAGGCTGCAAGATGCAAGTTGTGGATCCAAGCTGGAGAAGGCAGTAAACCACCCATTGCAATTAGCCAGGCCACAGGGTCAGAGCTGCCAAGACCCCTTGGAGATCATATCTCACCACTGTCTGTCCGGCATGCCAGAAATGGAGCCACAGGATTAAATGTTTGCTCTGCTGGATTTGGCTCCATTTCTTCTTTCTATGGTCCTATTTCTTCCTGTTGGAATGCAGATGTTTACTCTGTGCCATTGTACATTGGATGCACGTATTTTGATTTTTCTTTAGATTTCCATTTTCTTTTATAGGGGCTCAAGGTCATTTGTTTTATAGGGGCTTTGAGTCTCAGAGGAGATCACACTTTTGAGTGCTTCTGAAACTGTCAAGACTGTGAGGAAATCTTGGAGATGGACTAAATGCATTTGCATTGTGAGGTGACCATGAAGTGTAGGGGACCAAGGGTGAAGTGTGCCCTCTCTTTTGCTTCCAGCCTCCACAATGTGAACATGGAGACATTTGCTCTCCTTCTCTCTGCTTTATGACAACACACCCTGAGCTTCAGACCCTGGCCTCACATGAACTGAAACCAGAATCTCCAAAAATCTATGAGAAAATAAATCTTTTTTTCCTCTAAGTTTTGTGTTCAGATATTTGGATTATAGCAGCGAGAATGTTGACTGGGACAACCTATAATCACATCATCACTGACAAAAGTAATTTTTCCATACATAGGAAGGGTGGTGTTAAAACCTGACCCACTTGGTGGCAAGTGTTGGAAGTTGGAAGCCGTCACAACAATCCTTCTGGTCTTTCCTCTGTGCTGATGCAGTGGCCTATAAACTTAACTCTGCTTCCTCTCACTCTCCTCAGGTCCTTCTCATATTGTCCCTTATATATTTCTAAGAGTCTAATCTTTCTTAAGTCCCACATGCAAAACCCATTCTCTTTACCTTGATATACAGGCTCTCCCAAATCCTAATGCCCTTATAAAAGAGGCAGCAGGGCACAGAGAAAGATTAAATCACCATGGTCACAGCTGAGTATGGGCAGTGATGAACAGCCATTCCCTGGGAAGGTAAGCTGAGCATCTTACAAAGTGGAAGAAAATTGACTATTTAAGTGGATGATGGTTACTCTGTCCTCAGAGGGGCTGAGACAGCAGCTGAGCTACAATATTACCAACTAGTGGGACATGATCATCTTCTTCCTTGTGCCTTATCATATACCTGCTCTTAGGGATGACAACGTGATTAAATAATACTTCAGTTCAGGGAGCAGATCCATGTTCCTTCCAAGGAACTGTGAGGAATACCTGTCATCCTCTGTGAATATAGTGTGAAGATTCCTGTGACCAATTTTTTCCTTGGTGAATCTTGAATATAGGTAAACCACATCAGATGATGAAGGTCACGTGGCAAGGTGGAAGAGGGGAGGGGGCCACCAAACTTGTTATGAGTTCAGGTTGAACCAACACCCAATCTGATTTTGAGCAAAGGACTCACCCATTCTGGACACCAGACTTTCTTCTTCTATAAGCAAAAATCTAGGCCAAATATGACTTTCAGAACTTGGCACACACTCAGGATTCCAGAAACATGGATTTACTCTTCAATAATCATCATGCCAAGCACACTCAGCCTCTAGACTTCATATGTGCTAAAATCCTGTTTTCCTTGCATTCTATTACTTTTATAATTCACTGGTACATGTCAATGTCCCCCTGAGATGCGTGAGCCCCTCAAGGGAAGGGACTTTTCCTATTCATTGCCCCACCAGCAGGTGCAACCGACAGACTGTCATGGGGTAGGTGACAAGCACATTTGGTAAATGGTCAAATGAACCATATGCTATGATATATCAATGAATAGGTCACATGAAACCCTAAGCACCAGACTAGAGAGCTCTGAGTAGCCAGGGCCAGATTCCCCTTGAAAACTGTTTGGCTGAAGCTTTGTCTATTGAAATATTGAGCCTAAACCCTTTTATACCATGCAGCAGGGTGCACATTACCTGAAGACCAAGACTCAACAACGGTTCAGAGACTACCTTCCCAGCTCTCTCTTTGCACAGGTGAGATTCTGAGGGACCCAGGGTGAGACCCCCATCCAGTCTACTCTGTACCAGCACATACCATGCCCCCAGGATATGCCAAGTTAAGAGAAGCTGAGGCTTCACCGTGGGTCAGTATACAAAAAGCTGCTATGGAACCTCCACAAGCTGTATAGGCATCTGGAAAGAATCTCATCTCAGCTGGGAACATGTTTAGAACAATTCCTTCTTGCACTAACTTGCTTTCTAAACAGGTGCATCATGGTGGTTTGAGTCTGACTTCAGTCTAACATCTGCACAAATTCACACTGACATGGAAGGAGGGAGAAGGCATCATGGCAGGGGAGGGACAGTTTTTCCTCAGGAACTGTCCCAGCAGCAGGCATAGCAGACGCCCAGCATTCCTGGGAAGGATCACAGATTGGGAAGGGTTGCTGGTGGTGCTCATGCACACCCAACCCTTGCTAAATGCCCCGTGTTTACCCATAAACACAATGAACTGTCATCACACCCACCTTTGGCTGAAGAAAAATTGCTCATACTTTTTTTTCCTGGAGTAGCAGCTCTACAGTCAGAGAAGCTGACACCCCTGAGGGATGAGAGGGATGAAAGAAACCCCTAAAAAGGAAAAGCCATAAATTCCTAAGGTTCCCCCAGAGAGCACAAAATGGGTTCTTCCATTTCTTTAACCCCTGCCCCAGTTTGATGGAGCCCACCAGGACAAGGGGCATCAGGGAGTTAACTCTCTCTGCTTCCTTTCTTTGTTAAACATCTCCTATGATCACTTCTCCCAGTAAGAGATGCCTAGGAGACTCCTGCCATCTCAGAATCAGCACCATCTAGTGCTGCTTATGCATGAGCAGGAGGGCCTTATGGAATGGTCCATCACAAGGGAACAGATCATCTCTTCTCACTGTGGACTCTCTCTTGTAACTTCCTGGACAAGAGTTGGTGCTCTCAGAGCTTCTGTCTCTAACTTCAGCCTTACAGGAGCAGCCACAGAGAGGGGAGAATCATGCTCATGCTCTCCACCCTCCCAACATCCTGCAGAGAAAGATGTTCCTCCCAAAGGGGAGCACTGTTTTCTCAGCCAACCCTGAACAGGGTGAGATTGTGTAGGACGTGAGGGGCTGCTGAAGCTTGGTGACATACAACTCTCCTCTGTTTCATGTCCACTCTGATGTTGGGGGTAGGGGCGTCTCCCAATGGTCCACCTTATGATTTTCAACTTTACAATGGTGGAAAAGCAGAGGTGCATGTAGAAGAAACCACACTTTCAGTTCTAAATGTTGATCATTTCCCAAGCTGGAAATATGAAGTATGATTCTCTCTGCAAAGCTGGACCGCACAGAGAGCCATAGCTTCTGGTTAGCCAGGAGATCCCAGCAAGAAGCAGCGGACATTCCTCAGTGTGCTGTGGTACTCAACAGGTTAGATGTCTTCAAGGCACTGCTGACTTATAGTTTCAACCTACTGTGAGTCTATTGTGACATAACCCTTGTCCCAGTCAGCATTCTCAAAGCCATAATCTAAATACCTGACCATGTAACTTAGAGGAAAGTTTTATTTCTGATGGTTTCGAGTTCAGTCCATGTGAGGCCGGGAAACCACAGATTTCAGGGCATGGTGGTGAGAGGCAGAGACAGAGAGATCACATGGGCTGTGGTGCTCACATCATGGAGGCTGGAAGCAAGAGAGAGAGAAGAGGGAGAAGAAACCATATATAATCCCAAAGGCTGCAACCCAAGAACCACCTCCAGTCACCTCCCTACAGGCTTACCAGGTTCTACCCAGGTAAACCCATTACAATGGATCTTTTCATAACTGGCTTTACAACCCTCATGAGTCAATCACATCAGCTCCAAACATTAATAGATAAGCTCTTTAGGGGACATTCTACATCTAACTATAAAAATTCTATTGAAATCAAGGAGCATCTGTGTTCTTCTCCAGAAGTTGACATTTCCATCCTAGCCCTGCCTCATGCATATGTACAGGTACACACACACACACACACACACACACACACACACACACACAAACACACACACACAGTGGGCACTCAACACTTCTTCCCCAAATTTTCTGGCAGTCATATATTTACCTTTTGGGGGTATATTTGTATATGTGTGTGCATGTGTATGTGTGTATATGTATGCCTATGTGTGTGTATGTGTGTATGTGTATATGTGCATGTGTGTATATATGTATTGTGTATATGTTTATGTGTGTATTGTACTGCATGCATGTGTGTATGTATGTATGTATATGTGTGCCTATGTGTATGTGTGAGCATGTATGCATGTATGTGTCAAGTAAGTTTATGTGCCAGGCTTCCCAGAGGTGGAATTATAGCAGCACCACACATCTATGTGTTCTAATAGAGTTTGGAAAAGACAATTGGGGTGCTACTCTGGAAGAAAATGCATTCACAGTGAGTGCTCTGAAATGTGATGAATTCTTTCTTGACTGCATTGAAAGTTCTTTAATCCTAATTTGGGGTACTACTTGCCATTTCTGTCTTTTCCCTCTTTCTTTTCTCCCTGAAAAGGGCTGACAGGGAAACAGAAACCTCACCTGATTCTCATATATGAATTTGAACTCAAGCCCAAACACCTAGCAGGTTTGTGACCTGGGAAAATTTGTCATCTTCTCTAGTTGTCGATCTCTCTATCTCAGGAGGGTTCCAGGAATTATAGAAAATAGGTGATGAGAGCATTCCATGGCCCTCCACAATAAAAGCACACATGTACACTGAGACCACAGATTCTGGATGCTCTAAGGCGCACACTTGCTTCTGAGGCCTTCATTCTTCCAAGTCAACCCCTGGGGTTTCATTGGGACCAACTGAGCACTGGAGGGGGTCCCAGAGCTGTTCATATCCTTCAGCAGACCTCCCCTCCACCCTCTATGAAGTCCTGCGGCCTTACAACCCTCAGTAGACCTTGAGGTAGAACCACCTGCCCTCCTTCCTCATCCCTGGTGTCTACAGCAATTTAACACATGTGTTTGAAGTTTTGACAAAAATACACTGGCTATTCACATAGTGGGAGGGGCCTAAGGCACATGGTGGCTGTGATTCTGTTCCTGCCTCCTCTCAGTAATTCCTGTGGGCTCCTTTCCTGTACTTGTGCCCCCATGCCATCCACCCCCCTCTCTTTACCAGGGCTCACAGATGTCCCAAAGTCTCAGATGATTTCAAGCACTGCCTGCAAGAGCACAGTCAGAGTCCACGTTTGTTCCTGGCCCATCCCATCATCCCATGGTTCCTTCAGTATGACATGGATGTCAGACCACATGGCCCCTTCCTTTGGTCTTCTGAACATTAGACTTTGAACCACAAGAGTGTTCAACTCTTATACTCTGGCAAATACTAAAAAATATGTCTGGGTTCAAAATGGCATTTTCCCTTCCAAAATTACCAATTCTATACTCAACAGAAGAAAATCTGTATGTTTCCATCACACTGAACCTCATTAGAATGTATAATTACAACACATCAATAAAAATATTAAAATAAAATAAACAATGACAACAACAAAAAGTTAACAAAACAAAACAAAAAACAACAACAACAAAACAGGCAGCTCTTTCAGGGCACCCCGCTTCATACAAAAGGGAGTAAGCAACGTTTGACAAATGCAGTCAATTCTTAACTGACTTGGCAGGCGGATGATTGCCGATGTCTAAAAATAATAAAAGACAGCACGTATGTGGACAAATGCTAATTTCCATTGGTCAGAGGAACCTTCTGGAACTACACATGAGGCGCCATCCTGTGTGTCTGCTGTTCCATCAGAACGTCGTGGGGATGGGGCAGGGACAGGAGAGAGATGAAGGTTATAATTATTCACAGTAAGTCACGATGTTTGATTTCCATGAGCTAGAATTGCAGATCCCTGGACCCACCCAGCCTGGACTGTGTCTGTCACCCCCCGGAGGGTGCGGTCCTTGACATATGGGAAGGGGAACTCAGAGTCAGCCGTCAGAAAGAGAGGAAAGAAGGATCCAGTTAGGTCGCATCCTCTTTGAGAACAACTGCCACAAAAATCAGTCACTTGGCAGGAAAGGGATGAACGGGGAGGAGGGATGAACTCACAACACACAGCCACGAAGAGCTTCGCTCTTCCTCACCAGACCATCTGTGAACTGCTCGCAGTGAGGACAGGATGCCGAGTGCCAGACTGATGTTGTGTAGGTTTCATTTTAACATTTGAAAAATAAGGAGCTTAGCTGAACAACAGAAAACAATCACAGATTGTTCTAATTGAGACAAACCTTTCGCCTACTTTTTCCTCCACAACTTGCTAAACTGCCATGTCTGTTATTTCTCCTACACTTGGAAATGACACATGGAGAACAATTCTGATGTGCTTCATGCACAGGACAGGGTTAACCATGAACTATTGAGTCATGCTCTGCCCAGCCTTGCTTTATCTTCAAGAAAAGTGTTTGTTTGTTTGTTTGTTTGTTGTTGTTGTTTTTTGCGGTATTAAGGATGGAACCTAGGAGCATTATACCTTCGAGCTAAACCCCCAACCCTAATTTTTAGTCTTTTTTATGTTTTTATTTATTTATTTATTTTGGTGGTACTGGGGTTCCTGGAAACCCATCTACCTCTGGGCTATACTCCCAGACCTATTTTTATACTTTTTAAAATTTGGAAACAGGGTCTCTTAAGCCAGTGCAGCTGGCTTCGAACCTGCGCGATCCTCCTGTCTCTACCTCCCAAGTGCGGGGATTACAAGCGTGCGCCACCATGTCTGGCTAGTCTTTTTTATTTTTTTTGAAACAAGGTCTCGCTGAGTTGCAAAGGGCCTCCCTAAGTAGCTGAGGCTGTCCATGAACCACAATCCTCCGGTCTCAGCCTCCCCAATGCTGGGATTACAAGTATGCGCCTCTGTTCTCTGGTTAATTGAGGGTGGTAGAAAGAGCACCTGATGCATGATTAGTAAAGGATAGATAGAGGCCAGAGAATCCTTTGCGAGCTCCAGAGCCCCTTACACTCCTAATCCCCTTAAGTCTGGTGAACAGCTTTGCCCCCTCACTCACATTCTCTCCCTTTCCCTGGAGCACCTTAACTTCACTTCATAGCTCTGTCTCCTTGGAAACGTAAGGGCATGGTGGAGCGCACCTGGGAGCACTTGGGAGGCTGAGACAGAAGGGTTGCAGGTTTGAAGCCAGCCTCGGGAACTTAGGCCCTCTGCAAATTAATAAGACCCTATTTCAAAATAAAAGAATTAAAAAAAAGGCCTGGGGATGTATCTCAGAGGTAGAGTACCCCTGGGTTCTATCTCCAATGTAAAAAAAAGAAAAATAATAATAAGAGAAAAGAAAGAAGGAAGGAAGGAGAAAGAAAATAAAAAAGAAAAAAGAAGGAAGGAAAGGTGCAGCTGCATGGAAAGTGTCCTGAGCACATGGCTACCATATGGCCCTGAGAAACCCTCTGGGGAGAGAGTGCCCTTTGAGAAACTGACATCCCAACACCAGTCCGGAAGTAAACAGAGACAGTATTCTAAGAAGGGAAATGTCAGGAGGAGCACTTCTAAACAGAAAGTGGTGTGTGGAGTCACTGAAATAAGTAATTTTAATCTCCCGCACCAAAGCTTGCTCTGAGTGGGGGTTATTGATCTCCGAGGAGAGTCTGGATACTGGTGTCCTAGAGGAGCCTAAACCTAGTGAATGTGACTTTGACAAAAGTCTTTCAAGATGAGCAGAAACTAAAAGAATCCATGACTACTAAGCCGGCTTTACCGAAAACACTTAAAGAAATAATAGACAAGGAAAAAGTAAAGCTAAACCCCAGAGTCAGAAAAGGAAAATTCCATTATCCTTTGAATTATCCTTTGAAAATCATGTTTTAAAATGCTTTATGCAAGCCGGGCATAGTGGCACATGCTTGTAATTCTAGCATGTGGGAGGCTGAGACAGGAGGACTGCGGTTTGTGGACAGACTCAGCTACTTACAGAGGCCCTTTGCAACTCAGTGAGACCCTGTTTCAAAAATAAAGAATAAAAAGTAGAGCTGACGGGGGTGTAGCTCGAAGGTAGGTTCCATCCCCAGTACTGCAAAAAAAATTCTTTCCTACATATTATTTAATAAGATCCTTGCAACATCCTGAGACATCAATAGTTTTATTTTCCTTTTCTTTCTTTCTTTCTTTCTTTCTTTCTTTCTTTCTTCCTTCCTTCCTTCCTTCCTTCCTTCCTTCCTTCCTTTCCTTCTTTCTTCCTTTCCTCTTCCTTCCTTTCCTCTTCCTTCCTTCCTTCCTTTCTTTCTTTCTTTCTTTCTTTCTTTCTTTCTTTCTTTCTTTCTTTTTTTTTTCTTGACGGAAGGCAAAGAATAAGAGAAAAATCCTGAGTTTCTCAATCAGGCAACTCAGAGCTCGCACCCAGACACCACCCTTTATTTACTATGCCTCACTATGTCTTTCCAAATCACTGTCTGTAAATGAGTTTTAATAATGATCTCACTGGATTGTTGTGAAATAAGTAAAACAATTAAAACAATGCCCAGAATTTAATGGAGACACATGGAGCTTTTATTATAACAGATAAAAAATACTGAAATCCATGGGGGTGATTTAACTCAGTCTAGACTACACCAAAAATAAGTAGTCAGCCCAAGCAATGTCTTCACTAAGGCTAAAAAGTTCAAGACTTTCTCAGTAAGCCCATTACAAGTATCAAGAGAAGGGTTCTAAAAGGGATAGCAGAGTTCTATGTGCTTTGACAATCCATCCCACAGACTGAAAATATGAAAAGATGCTGGTAGAGGAAACATGATTATTCACGATGGTACCATTTGTAATAGGAAAAGCCTGAAATGAACACACATGGTTATCTATAGGCAAGAAATGTGATCAGCTTTGATTCCACCACACAATGAAGTCATCTGAAGCAATAAAAACAGTGAACAGCTCTCCGGGTTGTTATCATGTGATCACCAGGACGAAACCTCGTGGAACAAAACAAGATGAGACGGACAACGTGTGTCTAGTGCTGAGCCAGTGACCATGTTTTAAAATGTTTACTGTGTCAGGAAATCAGTGTAATACCCTGTGTCAACAGCCCAAGGTGGGAAAATCACAAGCTCATATCAATGTATGCAGAAAATTATCCAAAGCTATTGAACATGTCTCTGTTCATGTAAAAATTCTCAAAAACAAAAAACTAGGAATGTAAAAGAACTCCCTCAACTTGATAATTTGCAGAAACCTAACAACATCATACATGTGTGTGTGTGTGTGTGTGAGTGTGTGTGTGTGTGTGTGTGTGTGTGTGTGTATGTGTTGGTGTTGGTGTGTTACTAGAGACTGAACCCAAGGGCCTTCTACAGTTGAGCTACACTTCCAGCATGATTTTATTTTTTATTTTGAAACAGAGTCTCACTAAGTTGCCAAGGCTGGCCTTGAAGTTATGATCCTAGTAGCTCAGCCTCCCAAGTACTGAGATTACAGGTGTGTGTCAGCTGATAACATCCTACTTAACAGAAAAACTGATTGCTATCCTCATAGATATGGAGACAAAGAAAGGGATGTCTACCTCCCCATTCTTACTCAACATAGTACTGAAATCTGGCAGTAGAATAAGGCAATAAATGAAAGTAAGAGGAAGACAGGCTGGAAAGAAAGGAATATAACTTTCCCTGTTTCATAGGACGTGATTGTGTCCTGGGAGAGGCCCTAGCAATCCACCAAGAAACTTCTAGAACTAATACATTATTTCCACAAAGTGACAAGACACAGGATAAATACACAAAATCAATTTTTTCTACATACTAACAATTAACATGTACAAACCAAAATTAAAAATATATCACCATTTACAATTACTAAAAAAAAAAGATGTTGAGTATAAATCCAATAAAATATTACAAAGTTTATATACTGAAAACTATAAAATTTTGATAGAAGAAATAAAAAACAATCTCTTTAAATGAAAAGCCTTGTTGTCAATTTCCTGGGTTGGAAGATTCCATTAGTAAAAATGTCAGTTTCACCCAAAATTTGATATACAGATTTAACACTGTGCCTATTAAAATTACCACAAGATATGAGAAAAACTACAATTTGGAAAGGAAAAAAAAACTGTAACAGCTAATATAATTTTGGAAAATAAGAGTAAAGTGAAAGGAAGAACCCCATCTTCCTGGTTTTAAGATTTATGAAACTATTAGGACTCAAAATTCTGCAGTATTGGAAGAGAAATGGACACGCAGGCCAATGAAGCAGAACAGGTAGTCAATAAATATATGCACAGATGTACCCAAATGATTTCTGATGAGGGCACAAAGTCGGTTCTGGAGAGGGACAAATGGCACTGGAGCAGAGAAGAACCTTGACATCTACCTCATACCTTGTACAAAATAAAACAGAAACGCATCACAGACTTCCAGGTAAAATGCAAATCATAAAGCTTTCAACATGTATGGAGAAAAGAATCTAGAATCAGAATTTAGATGTAAGCAGAATTGACACCAAAAGCACAGTCCATAAAAATAAAAAATAATTGGGCTTTAGGAACATGAAAAATCTTTGCTCTGTGAAAGACCCTATCTAAACTATGAAAAATAATTGAGAATAAAATATTTGCAAACCACAGATCCCGCAAAGGGCTAATATCTGTACTTTGCAACTTCAATGGTAAAAATCAAAAACCAATCTAATTAGAAAATGGGCAAAAGAAAGAATATTGTATTACAGAGGCTAAACAGATGGAAGAACAAGCAAATGGAAAGATATTCTACATCATTTGCCCTTAAAAATACACAGATTGAAACCACAGTGAGATATCATTACACACATCAGCATGGCAAAAGTAAGAAATAATGATAATACCAAACTCTAGTGAAGATATAAGGTAAGTGGATTATCGCATAGTGCTTGTGGGAATTGTATTACATGGTAAAGCTACTCTGAAAAATGGTTTGGCAGTGAAGAAATTTAACATACAGTTGGGTGCGGTGGTGTATGCCTGTAATTCCAGTACTTGGAAAACTGAGCCAGGAGGACCACAGGCTCAAAGCCAGCCTCAGAAACTTAGCAAGACTCTGTATATATACGTATGCACATGTATATATATACTTTTACATAACCTTTGAGCTTAATAGCCAAAAATCCTGGAAGCAGCCCAGGTGAAAGGTGAAGTTACATCCATATCATGAAACAGTGCTCAACAATGAAAACTTACCTGCTAGTTTGGATTCATTTCAAGAGTGTGAAGCCAGATGAAAAAAAAAAAAAAGCAATTCCAAAGGGGGCTTGTAATCCCAGCATTCGGGAGGTGGAGACTGGAGGATCACAGTTCATCGACAGCCTCAGCTACTTAGTGAGGCCCTTTGCAACTCAGTGAGACCCTGTTTCAAAAATAAAAAAAGACTAAAAAAATAGGCTTGGGGCTGTAGCTTGGAGGAACAATGCCCCTGGGGTCCATTCCTAGTACCGCAAAAAAATAAAAAATAAAATGTATGGGGAACAGTAGTTTCCAGGGATTCAAGGAGTAAGATATGAGAGACGGAGGGGAATATAAAGGACAAGGGAAGGGATGCTTCTGGGGATGGACATGCTCTGCACCTTGACTTCACCATCACCAGTGCCCTGGTTGTGCGTGGTCATCTACTGCACTGTATTTCATACACTGCGTTGTATTATTCATTGTAGTACCATCCTGTGTGTATTACTCTTTAATACATCTTGGCATGACATCATCTTTGGAAGACCCTAAATAAAGGGCACACGGGATTTTTCTACAGTTTCATATAACATATACTGGATGTGGTGGTACACACTTGTACTTGGGGGACTGAGAGAGGAGATCGCAGGTTCTAAGTTAGCCTCAGCAACTTAGGAAGGCCCCAGCCAGCCTCATCAACTTAGTGAGGCCCTGTTTCAAAATAAAGAATAAAAATAGGGCTGAGGGGGTGTGGCTCAGAGGTAGAATGCCCTGGGGATCAATCCCCAACTACACACACACACAGACACACACACAGTGTGAATCCACAATTATCTTAAATAATGTGTTTAATATTTACATAAGCCAGAGGTGGAAACAGTGCCAACATTCACCGATGGACAAGTTAAGAGTCAAAATATGATGTGCACACAGAGTGGATGAATGGTACAGTTTAAGATGGTTAAAGTGTGTAGTTTTTTCTTTTCTTTTTTTCTTTTCTTTTGGTACTGGGAGTTGAATCCAAATGCATTCTATCTCCATGTTATACCCTCAGCCCAGTTTTTTTTTTTTATTATTATTATTTGAAAACAGGTTCTTACTATGTTGCTGAGGCTGGCTTCAAACACGTGATCCTTCTGTCTCAGCCTCCCAAGTACTGGGATTACAAGTATGCACCACCGGACGCAGCTGTAAAGTGTAAATTTTCATATTATATATTTTTTCCACATTTAAAAGGAGGATGCCCCCAAAAAACATAACAACAAAATAAAAGTTGAAAGATTGCTATTTGATCAGGAAAAGCACATTATTACTGAACAAGAGTAGATAAAAGGCAGCTGTCTTTTAATAAACTCTCTTTTGGCAGATTAACTTTGTAAATTGACTTTTCCATAATTAGAATACAATTAAGTTTAAAATATGAAATCTCTGTGAGACAAATCTCATTGAAAGACAGACACCTAACTCTATTGACTTGTGATATAAATGATTAGGAAAAGCTCAATGTTTTCAGTAATCATGTTGTTAAGGATAGATATGTTGGGTGATTTTATTCTAAAACTACCCATTTGTGTATTGAAAGAAATAACAAGTGAGTTATTTTGTTGAAGTTATTGGGAATTGAGAATTCAACGTGAGGTAATAAAGATACAAATATAATAATAAAGTTAAGTGAACATTCTGTAAGCTGTGAACTGTCCCAGATACAATGGCATAGATTCTTCTCTAAAAAGAAGACCAACAGCAACAAATCTTGTAAATAATTCACCGTGCAACCAAAACATGCCTCTATAAAGCAAAAAGAGGAAGGTGGAGTGCCTGGAGGCCTCAGGACTTGAGGGATGCCATGGCAGTGAGCCTCCATAGTCTTCAACTTACTAGACTGGGCACAGGAGAAGACAACTGGGAGCTGCCGACAGGCACAGACAGGAAAATCCCCAAGACAACTTTGCTTTGTCAGCCCCAAACATAGAGCACAAGACGCCCAGCAGATTTATACTGGACAGCCCGGCTCCTGCTCCTTCCACAGGGGCCAGTCACCTGTAGAGCCACCTGCATGGGCATGCAGGAGAAGACCAGATGGCCTGGACACGGGAGGGGACCACAGAGGAGACAGGGCCACCAGCTCACAGGGCTGCCCAGACCTGATGTGGGGGAGGCCAAATCAGTCACAGTTCCCATTGAGCTGCCTCTCTTGTTTCTTTCAGAGAGGCATTCACATCTTACTTTATGGGATTCTGTGGTCTGAAATACTCCATAAATCTCCGCGAGCCTTTCAGAGTCCCATCCTGTGCTTCATTCACACATCCTGACAGTGGCGGCGTTCTGTGTGCAGGCTGGCCGCAGCCTGGCCAGTCTCTCGAGCTCCAAGGGATAAATCTATCAGTAGCCTGGCGAGCCTGTGTCCCTTCCCGGGCTCAGAGATTTGCGCACGGGTTGAGGGCCTGGGATGATCAAAAGCCTGGGAACGTTTGATGACACCGACATTTTGCAAAAGCAGGAGAAAAGGGCCATGTTCCAGACTCTCCCCTGACGTCTTTAGGATAAACAAGGGTTATGATGATGACGGTTGAGCCAATGTACATTTTCTTGGCTCTTGTACAAAGACTGCTATTAATCTGAGCAGGCCTAAGGCAAAAGATCTCCCTTGAGACATTTTGCCAGACGGCCTCAGTCCTGGGAGCTGGTGTTGTACTGAGGCCCAGGGTCAGGTGTGGCAGAGGTAAGGTCATGGGAAAGCACACACTAGCCAATGTCCTATTCCATGGCAAACCTATCTACCCATCACTGGCAAACCTGTCTACTCATCTTAGCTCAACAGTCACATCGTTCAGAAATCCCTGCACTAGAAGGTCCATTTGCTTTCTCCCTTGGGCACAGTAAGAGATACCATTCACCTTCTCTTCCTGGATGTGTTGGATTTAGTGGAATTAACTCAGTGCAAGAGCTCAAGCTGCAAACAGGCAGGTCAGCAGTGCTGGGTGTCTTTAAAACCTTAGGACATCTGCATAGAAGTTCTCCTGGATGGAGAGGACATTCATCTTCTTCCTGCTTCTCCTGCTGACCTGGCAGACCACGATGAACCCCAGGTGAGCCATAAATAAACCCCTCCCTGGTCATCCTCCGCTGCTCTCTGCATTTCCTTCCAACACTATCCTCTCCTGGAAATTATGATCATGGTGATGTGACAGATAACCTGTTCCTGTGTGGAAATGACGGTGCCTCCTCTTATGTGATCTTTAAATGATAGGAAATGCTGTTCAGAGATCCAGCCTTTACCAATAATTAGATGACTCTTGATCCAAACATGGAATGCCAGGTATTCCAAAAGCATTCCACATGAAGATAGGCAGTTTCTTGTTCCCCAAGTGTAAATTGGCCCTGCTTCCCATCCCCCATTTGAACTCACATCCTACTTCCTTATCTTTATAGAAGCAAGATTCTTCTGTCCAATTCACAGCTCCCTCTGACCTTTGTCTTTGCATTACCTGGTCTCACCTCTCAGTCATGACACGGCCCCTGAAGCACGCAGCAAGGAGGCCAGTTCCTAGTAGTATGGCTCCATGGCCTCTTGTATGATTTCTCTGTTCCTCAGCTTCCCTGTGTGTGAAATGAGTTCAGTGACAGTCCCTACCTCCAGAATCTGGTGTGATAATGAGATAATGACTGAACATGTCCTGTAGTGACCGCAACAAGGGACACATGATATTCTTCCCGACCCAAGGCAGAATGTGTGGGACAGATTGTCCTGAGTTCATGTCCTCCTCTCCCCCATCTGGAGCCCAGATACAGACTCATCAAGACCCAGAGAACCATCCAGTGCTGTCTCCATCCTGATGGAGCAGTATTTCCCAAACAGTGTCCCAGGGAACACCATGGAACCCTGGAATGTACATTCTCAATCACAGTATACAAAAGGCAGATGTGCATGCCTTACAAAGTTACATGAACTCCCACCACTGGGTCCCTGGACCTCTACTTTGGGGGGTTGATTTGTTGTTTAGTTGCTTCCTTTTGTCAGTTTATCACACAGAACTCTATTGACATGATTTTTAATTCTCTACAGCATCTTGGCCATCCCCTTCAATGTACATTCTAATTCATCTGCGTCCTTTCAGACGTGAGCTCTGAGATATAGCCCTATCTATGCTTGAAACCATAATTACATCAATAGCATTTTAAGGCCATGGCTGTATTTATAACACTAAGGTTATAGCTGTTGTAAGATATCAAACTGAGCTTTCCATATCTACATAATATCATAATACTCCCAAGTTAAGGGGAATGGCTAAGCTGGGTCTTGCTCTTCCTTTTCTCTCATGGACAGGTACATTGTAATCCATGGCCTTGGGGAAATCACTGTCAAGTTTCACCAGTTTTGTTTTTTTTTTTTTTTTTTTTGCAGAACTGGGGATTGAACCCAGGGGCAGTCTACCTCCAAGTGACACCCCTAGTCCCATTTGTTATTCTTTACTTTGAAACAGGGTCTCACTAAGTTGGAGAGGCCTCACGAGTTTCCGAGGCTGGCCACAAATCTGTAATCCTCCTGTCTCAGCCTCCCAAGTACTGGGATTATAAGCGTGCACCACCATGCCCGGCCAAGTTCCACTTTTTTATCTAAGGCATAATGTAACTGACTAATCAAAAAACAAAATAGTGAGATACAGTGGTGCATGCCTATAATCTCAGTGTTTTGGAGGCTGATACAGGAGGATTTGGTTCAAGGCCAGCACATGGTAACTCAGCAAGACTGTTTCAAAACAAAAAATAAAAAGAATCAGGAAAATATGACCACCTGACAACTGAATACACATTTTTTAAGCAATTCACAAAATCTTCTATACAATAGACCACATTCTAGGCCACAAAGCAAGTTATCAGTAAATTTAAAAAAATGTATAAAATATCATGTATCTTCTAAGATTACAATGGGCAGAAACTAAAAATCAGTAACAAAAAGATACTCAAGAGCTATACCCGTACATGGAGATTGAATAATATACCTTTGAATAAGGACTGGATCTTAAAGTAAATAAGGGAAGAAATTTAAACATTTCTAGAATCAAATGAAACTGGAGACACAACTCACTAAAATCTCTGGGATACTCTGAAGTCAGAGTTAAGAGAGAAATTTATAGCACTGAGTGCCTATGTTAAAAAAAAAAAGCAGAAAGATTCCAAATAAAATTATAGACCAATTTTCTTAATAAATATAGATGCAAAAAATTTAAATAAAATACTAGCAACTCAAATTCAAAACCACTTGAAGAAATTTTTTCCACTAAGACGAAGTAAGTTTTATCCCAGACATACAAGGATGGTTCAACACATGCAAGTTAACAAATGTAATTCATCACACATACATTCACGTATGCATTTGCACCTTTGGATTTGCATATGCATAAAAATTCCTGAAAGGAAACACAAGAGACTGTTAGTAATTGCTGCCTCGGGCAAGGATGACTAGAGGGTCTAAGATGAAGAGAGATTGTACAAAGATTTTTTTCTTTCATAAAAGATTGAGATAAAAATACACAACCTCTTCGAGTTGGCACCTCCAAGCTTGTCAATCAACTCTGCTTCCTTCTCATAAACAACTTAGTGGGCTTGCCTTCTCAATCTTCACCCAACTTTCTCTTTTTATTTTTATGTTGAAAATAAAGGACAGAGGAGAGATCCCAAGACAATATCCCCAGACCCTTCCCCAAGAACAATAACATTCTAAATCTATCTAGCTTGGTTTCTTGTAATAGCTTTTTTATACAAACCACATTTAATGTATTCATTTATTTTTTGTTGTTGTTGTGATACTGGGAATTGAACCTAGACGTATTACTTCTGAGCCCTCTCATAGCTCTTTTTTGCTTGTTTGTTTGTCTGTTTTTGTTTTTTTTTTTTTTTGTTGTTATTTTGAAACAGGTTCTTGCTAAGCTATTGAGGTTGGCTTTAGAGCCTATGATCCTCTGTCTCAGTCTCTCATGCATTGGAATTACAGATGTGTGCCATTACACCTGGCCAGACCATGTTTCTCTGTCTCTTTCTCGGTAAAGACTCTTCCTCTCTGCAGACAGGAAGCTGTAGCCAGTCTTCAGCAGGGCTTCGAGAGGTGTAGCAGGCAGTTGGATGGCCAGACGTGCACGTTCTCTGGAGCTGCCGCTGTGCGTGCAGAAGTGCAATGATTGTCAGGTACTGCCTCCTACTAGTGTGGTCAAGGCAGCAGGTCTCTCAGGTGGCATCCCCAAGCAGGAAATATCACATACATCAGATTTCAGAAGGGACCTCAGGAGCGTGAGCTGCCAAGCAGCAAGCATGCTTCTAGGCCTGCACACTGACCCACAGACACTGACCCTGAGCTATTGACAAACTTCTGACTTGTACTGCACCTAGTACAAGTTTCCTAAGTTTTAGTTTAGAAAACCTGGAAGAATTACTGCAACCAGAAGTCCTTTGCATTACAAAATATCCTCTTGCCTTCACAGAGCAGACAAAAATTGTGTTCCGAGGTAGGAACATTTGGGGAGATATCTCAGCAATTTTTTGTTTGTTGTTTTTGCACAATCTCTTCTATCCCCAGAACAGGCTATAACTTGGGGGTAACTGAAAGGGGTATACCAGATGGCTGAGCAAGCCCAGAGTAGGGTGGGGCTTGCCACTCAGCACTCACTGAGGGCCACAAGGGTGGCTTTCCTCTCCTGCTTTCCCTGCACACTTTGTATCTCCCAAGCTGCCCCAACTCTATAATCCACTGCATTTTCTTCCTATTCTCTCAAAGTGGCACTGAGCCCAGTGACCACATGTTTAAGAGCACCGAGGGAACCAATGTGTGTTCTCTTCCATGGATCATTCCATATTCTTTCTGCCTTGGAGATGGTCCACAACTGGCTCCCACATCCAGCCCCATTAGGCTCGACCATTCTTCAGCTCCGATGTAATAATCTCCGAGGAACTCCCTGGAGACAGCTTTGCTATGCCTTCACTCCTAATCACCCTCGGCATCATAGGACATACTATCCAGGGTAACGTGAAATCCTGCCCTGGAAACACTCATCACATAGACAAAATTATACCAAAATATTGCTCTGACTTGCTGTTATTTGAAAGTAGGATGCTCGCTAGGATTTAGTGAGAGAGAAGCTATATATAACTTGTTTGGATGAGGTTAACCTCTGCATGGACTTCCTTAGGGAGCCGTGGCGTTTATCACACACCAAAGCTATTAATGCCATAGCAGATTGTTATAATATAACACACATGCTGTCATCATCTCCCAGTAACACAGAACCAAGAATCAATCTTGAACTGGTGCGGACCCCTTGTCTTGACAGTTCCAGCCCAATGCCTACTGTGCTTACGGTGCAATCCCACACAGTGCTCCATTCACATTTGTAACCATACAAGTTCAACTATCCATGAGAAACCCGAAAAGCTTCATTAAAAGTCTTAGTTTTTACTTTTTTTCTAAATATCCAGATGTTTGACTTTGTCAAGCAGAAGCATCTGAAGTTTTCACTGCTCGCCCCCCCACCCCCACCTCCTCGGTGTTTAGCCTGTGTTTTTATAAGGCTAAGGAACTATGTAAGCCCTCGGTCACCCTGAGCTCAAACCTGAAGTTTAAACCTGGAGGTCACCAGCTAGCTAGAGAAGCCACAGTTCGTGAGACAACTCTTTCCTTCCTGAGAAAGACTGGGAACCCAGAAATTCATTGGCCGTGGTTGTCTGGATGGTTGAACTCACCTTGGAAATATGAGGGTCAGGCTCATGATGAGATCTCAGTAGCATGAGTTTGGCCATTGTCATGGCTGGGTATAGAATGTCTTCTGGAGAGCTCATTTATTAATGTTTGGAGTTGATATGGTTGAGTCTTGAGGGTTATGGTCTGAGCAATGGACGGAACCATTGTAATGGATTTATCTGGGTGGTGGCTGGAGGGGCTGCATCCCTGGGGGTGCAGCCTTGGGGATTATATAAATGTCTCCTCCTCCCCCTGCTCTCTCTTGCTCCAGGGCCTCCATGATCTGAGGAGCACAGTCCACGTACTTCCTCTCTCTCTGCCTTCCACCAACATGCTCTGAGATCCTCGGTCCCTAGCCTCACATGGTCTGAACCTAAAACTGTAAGAATATAAATCTTCTTTCCTGTAAGCTGCATGGTCAAGTCTTTAGATTATGGCTATAAGAATGCTATCCAGCAGGGCATGAATGGCATGCTTTGGAATTCTAGTATTTGAGAGGCTGAGACAGGAGGATCGAAGGTTTGTGGCTAGCCTCAAATACTTAATGAGGCTTTCCAAAAGATAGTGAGGACCTGTTTCAAAATAAAGAATAAAAAAAAAAAATAGTGCTGGGAGTGTTGCTTAGAGGTAGAATGCCCCTGCATTCTACAAAAAAAAAAAAAAGAATGTTGTCCGAAAACAGTTATTATCAAATGTTATGTGGCTTAGCCTTATTCTCAGATAACTTTTAATGCTAATCCTATGTCCAACAAAGAGGAGGCCATGCAGGAAGGGTGCAGGAGAACAAAACTACCCCAGTCATCACTTTGTCCTCACCTAATACCAACATTAGAAGGAAGGGCTGCTCCCTAAGTCCTTTCCCATGATGTGACCTGCCTTCTCGGGAGTCCCCAGGGAACCCCTTGACTAATGTCTCTAATGGACATTTCTACCTGACCCATCTCATCCGTCTAACATTTGAGGGCCACTATTTCTCAATGACAAGGCCTCACTTCATGCCCATCGATCTCCTTAACCCCACTGTCATGATGTGTCTCTCCACTGGTTGCCTACATGGCCTTCCCTAGAATTCTTTCCTATCTCTGAACCTCAGGGGTCTCCTCTATAAAACAGGGAGGCATGTGTGCAGTTTTGAAGGATCCACTGTGGCCGTTTACATAGGGGACTCAGCTTTCCCACAGGGGGAGCTCTGAGTAAATGCTCCATTGGCATCCTTCCTGGGCCAGTTCAGAGCATCGGCTCAGGGGACAGGCTGAGCCTCTGGCTGGGGAGCTTCCTGCCCTGGTGGTTACCTGAACCAGGCCTGCAAAGCCCTTTGACCAATGCCTGGCACCAAAAAACAGCTGATCAGTGTTCGCCATTTGGAGGCTGCCCCTACGAAGTAATTTCCCAGGAAGCCCCTCACTCTTTCTCACCGTGACTCCCCCAAGCAGAGTCAGCCTGGCATCCCAGTCTCCTGAGGATGGTATCACAGGCCCCAGTGGTGTCTGGTTTGAGATCAGCCTTCACCTTTCTAGTGGTGCCCAGATATACTTGAAGTGATGAGCTGGTGATAGGCTACCGTGGGCCCAGTCTTGCCACAGACCCCCACGTGACTTCAAGGATGGAGCAGACTCTTGCTTGGAGTGACTACCTTGGTGAGGAGGGTTTCCCAGCAGCTCTGGGGACCAGGGCCGGGGCTCAGCAGCTGCAGTGGAAGCAGAAGGCTGAACTGGAGACAGGTTGAATGACTGGATCTCAGCTCCCTGTTCATGCCACAGCCCCAGAGCAGACCTCCTTTCCACCAGCAGACAGGTAGGAAGGTGTCCTGAGAGGTGCCACACGAGGGGGCCCTTCTCTGTCTTTGCTTCTTCGTATTTATTTCTTTTTATTTATTTAGGTACTGAATATTAGAAACAGGCATTCTACCTCTGAGCTACATCCCCAGCCCTATTTCTTATTCTTTATTTTGAAACAGGGTCTCACTGAGTTGCAAAGGGCCTCACTAAGTAGCTGAGGGTGTCTATAAACCGTGATCCTCCAGTCTCAGCCTCCCAAATGCTAGGATTATAAGCGTGTGCCACCATACCCAGATTTCCTTAGCCCTTTTTTATTTTGAAATAGAATCTCACTAATTTTCTGAGTATCTCACTAAGTTGCTGAAGCTGGTCTCGAACCTGCCATCCTCCTGTCTCAGTCTCCCAAGTGCAAGTGAGCTCCACCATGCCTAGCAAGTCTTTTCTTTGACCTGGCAGATAGACATACTTCTGAGCTGTGAGAGGAAAGGAGGCCCCGCCCTGCCATGTGAGACCCTCCCTCCACATGCACAAGTCCTCGCTGGGGACTCCCTACTCTGTTCCCTCCCAGGCATCCACTTCTGCCACAGGAGCTTCCTGTGCAGACTCGAGATCATCTGTCACTTTCTAATAACTGGTCTTCTGCTTGCCCCAGGTCTGCTGACTCCACCACCCTGGAAACTCAAGAGTGAACAAAAGAACCCTAGATGTCTGTCCTGTCTGTATCAGAGAGCTCTTATCTTGGTGGAGCCCCAGGCCAGCAGAGACACCAGGGGGCAGCTAGAAAGATATGCATCCCCTGAGGATGGCCATGGTTCCTGGGCTGGGCCTGTGTCCCCGTCCTGCTGGATGGTGCCCGCCGCTCCATCACCCTGTGATGATGGCCATTGGCGCAGGAGAGCCTGGCCCCACCCCCCTCCCATCATTCCCATTAGTGTCTAAGTCCTGAGCAGGGCAGCTCTTCCTCCCCCTTCCCAGCGCAGAGCTCACCAGCTCCCCTCCAGAGGGACAGCAGACTTCCGTGTGGATCTCCATTTGCACCTCCAGACCCTTAGACATATGACAGCCTGGATCGGATCCCGGCCCAGTGACTAATTTTCTCAAGGCTCCACGGTTCTTCCCTAACTGAGCCAAATGCCTGGCCTGACCAGACACCCCAAGCTCCTCTGAGTGGTGGTGTCTCTAGGCATCCACGACGTCCAACCTCAGCACCCACTAACCCAACAGCTGATGCTGTGTGCGGAGCTGTGGGCCTCCTCCCTGCATCTCCACATCACCCACCACAGAACCTCCCTATACCCTGAGGCCTACCTCCAGGATCTCCTCCAGGGGCCCTCTGCACCCCCAAAGCTAGGCCCCGTCCTTCTGCTAGCCTCTTGTTTTGTAGCTCACAGACCCCCTCCCGTGACTTCTGACCACATCTCATCCCCTCAGCCAGGCAGCCTGCTTTCAGAGGTTGATGACAGGTTTCTCATCTCAGCATGGCTGGGGATAGAATATACCTTATTAGCTCTCTCCTGAGGCTTGGAATGCTGAGGGCCAACCACAAACTTATAGATGAAAATTTAAAAAGAACCTTATTTCCACAGGATGCCACATCTCAGAAATTAACTCACCCAAGCCAGGTGTGGTGTTGCACCTCTCATCCCAGCACTTGGAAGGCTGAGACAGGAGGATCATAGGTTTGAGGCTAGCCTCATCAACTTAGCAAGAAGACCCTGTTTTAAAACAAACAATAAACAGGGCGGGATGGGTGCAGGCTAAGGGTAGAATGCCCCTGTGTTTCATCTCCAATACCAAAAAAAGAAAAAATTAGTGTAACTTAACCAGGATATCCTGTCTCAAGTCATAATAATGCAAGTGCCCCGACCTCCACAGATCATGGAGACCCCGAGCTTCCCGTTGTCCTGGGCACCAGCAGAGGACAGTAGGCATCTCACCCAGCCACGGTTTCTATTGCATCTGGGCCAAGAAAATCACTGCTCTTGGTTAAGTCAGCCTGGGCTGGAGACAGCCACCAGACGTTTGGTGACAAGACCAACCTTTCCCTTGGGCTCCTGTGGCTTCGATGCCGACCTGTCTTTCTTTCTGCCAGACGGTATCCTTCCGCTCTCCTCTGGCTCACAGAGATCACACAGATCAGTCTCCAGCTGAGTTCCTCCAGCTGGGCAGTCAGAGCTGTCCTCACAGGAAGTTCTCCAAGGATGCTTGGATTTCCAGAAGAGAGGAAATGGGCTGCTGGGGAGGGAACAAGGAGCAGGGCAGGCTTGGGGCACCGGAGATGCAAGGCCCAGCGTGCCCGAGAGGGAGTCTCAGTCTGCTCCAAGCTATTGTAATGGAACACCCGAGACCGGGAAGTTTACACAGAACAAAGAAAGATTTGCTTCTTATGCCACTGAGAGCTAGAGAGTGAAAAGTAAAGGAGAGAGCTGGGCATGGTGGTACATGCTTGTAATCCCAGCATTTGGGAGGCTGAGAGAGGAGGATCGCGGTTCCCTGACATTCTCGGCTACTTAGTGAGGCCCTTTGCAACTCAGTGAGACCCTTTTTCAAAATAAATAGGGCTGAGGGTGTAGCTCAGAGGTAGAATGCCCATTGGTTCCATCCCCAGTACTGCAAAAAAAAAAAAAAAAAAAAAAAGTAAAGGGCCTAGGCCTCTGGCTCCTTCCTAAAGCATGATAAAAGATAAGGGGCAGGAAAGCAAGAGGGAGTCAAGTTTACCTTCTAACCAGTGAACTAACCTGTTTAATTCTAGGGAAGCCGCAAATAAAATCTCGTGAAATTGAAGGTAAGTTGGCAAGGCAATTTATTTCTGTGCAAAAGGGTGTTCAAGGGCCAAAAAGTCTGGTCAGCAAGCATACCTGGTGGGCAGTCCTCTTTATTCCTACCATTATCCTTCCCCTTGCCCTGATTGGTGAGGGCTTGGGCTTACAACTCTGTCCGATTGGCTACTTTCTTAAGACAGTAAGTTGAAACAAAGTTTAATATGACCAGGAAGATTCCTGGTCAACTAAAGTTCATATGGGCTAAGATGGCTGACATTCCTGAAGACTTAGGGAGTGGAGCTAGCAGACACTTGTACTGTTAGAAAATGAATACCTGAGCTACAGTTACACAGTGGAAAGGAATGCACTTCTATGTAACTTGTTACTTCCATACAAAAGACTGTCTTTATATCTCACACCACTCCTGCAATTAATGACCTCAGATGCATTCGCAGTCCCCACCTCTCTGTAGTTTTATGGGGTTTAGATTCCCAACACAGGGATGTGGGAGGTGGAGGGACATATTCCAGCCATAGTGAACAGAATCCTACAGACCTTAGGAAAGCAAACTTCAGACAACCACAGGCAACCACAGAAACCTATTCTCCAGTTCTTCCCTCCCCTTGGATTTTCCTTGCTCTGGGAAGAACTCTGGCTCTCATTCTCTCAGGTTCTTCTCCTTTCCCTTATTGCCCTTTGACCTCTTCTCAAGGGTGGGTTTGGGGCTCATCTCTTCCAAGCAGCCTACCCTGATTCACCTTCCTTCCAGGCTTTCTCTTTGGCTGAAGTGTCTGTTACATTCTGCTGCAGTGCTCAGCTCCTGTCACAATCCCCAGCTGCAGCCTGGCTCCTGAAAACCTTTGCAGAAGGCTCACAGTCCAACAGCACATGCTTCTCTACAACTGCCTCCCCCAGCATCTCCACCCAGGCAGCTCCCGTGGTCTTTCATCCCCCCCTCACTATTCTATGGTATCCTCCCCAGCCAGGGACAGGGCTTTCCTGTCACCAAAGGGAAGTCTAAATGGTAGAAAGACCTGGATTCAAATCCTAGCTCTACCACTTGGCATCTGTGTAAACTTTGAGTATTTAAATACCTCTAAACGCAAGTTCTTCCTGTCCACAAGAGATGCTGTTTGCATTAGGTTGCAAACACGAGATCAGACGTTTGAAGGTACCAGTAAAGGGATAGGTGCTGAGATCTCTGCTCCATAACATGGAAAGTCAAATAAGAAGATGAAACCCTCTCTCCTGGCTCATAAGAAGGCAGAACAAAGCAACCTTGAGCTGTATGTTCCATACTCACATTCTCCCCCATGTCCTGTCTCTAAACACAGACCACCAGAAAATCTGTTCTTCGTGCCTATAATATTATCATTGCAAGAATATTATATAAAGGGAATCATATTTCATGCACCTTGTGATATTATCTTTTTTCACGTAGCATAATCCTCGTGTGATCATCAATAACACATAGATAATTGCTGATCGGTCGGGTTTCTCCCTTCCCTCATGGAATCCCTCAGAGGGGACAGGTGGCAGCACCCCGGAAGCCAGAGTGGAGATGCCATGAGACTCCTGACATCGTGGGACACACTCCAGAGGTCTTAAGACTCCAGATGTCATGAGAAGACCTCCATCCCCATGACGCTAGCTCCACCCCAAGACCCCTGCTACATAAATATCCTCACTTCCTCTCTGCCATGTGACTCTGCTGACCATGACTCTGCTGTTCAGTCACTGGTCCCTTCCCCCACAGTCAGCAGACTTCGCATAAAGGTGCCAGTTTAATTAAAGAGGCCTTTAATAACTTGGCTGGTTGTTGCCTCCTTTGAAATCCCCAACTCAATTTCAATGTTACAATTGCTTGCATCAATAATGCTTTTCATTGCTAAGCAGTATTCTACCATCTGGATGGACTGTACTTTGATTACCCATTCTTCCACTGAAGAGCATCTGGATCTTTCCAGATTTTGAGTAATATTAATAAAGTTGCAATGTACATTCATGTACAACTTTTCCATGTGTGTAAATTTTCAGTGCCTTGGGATAGACTTCCCAGAATTAATGGATATATCCTATAGTAATTATATGTTTAGTTTTACATGAAACTGCCAAGCTATTTTCTGAAGTGGCTGAACAATTTTACATTCCCACATGTAATACAAGAGTGAAATAGTTTCTCTGTGTTTTTACAAAAATTTGATGTTATTAGTCTCTCTATTTTTTTAGCCATTCTAATGGGTATATAGTAATATCTTATTATCATTTTAATTTGTATTTAAATTACTAATGTTAATGATATTGAATATCTTTTAATGTTATTATTTACTTTCTATAGCCCCCTTTTCAGTGAAGTATATGTTCATATACTTGGTTTATCTTCTAATTAAATTGTGAGAGTTTTTTCAAGTACATTTAAAAAATTCTTTTTGTATTTTAGATATTAGTTCTTTGTTATATATGTGGATTGCAAATATTTTTTCTGCTCTGTGGCTTGTCTTTTCATCTTCATGAACCCAAAACATTGCTTTGCATGAAGCTCAATATATACATCTCTAGTTTTACTAGTTGGGGCCAAGTCTAAAAATTCTTTGCCTCTACTTGGGTCCTGAAGATTTCTCTTATGTTTTATTTACTTCAAAATGTTGTGTTGATTTGCATTTTACATTTGATGGTGAGAGTTAATTTTGAGTTACTTTTTGTATAAACTGTGAGGTTTAGGTAAAGGTACATCTATAAATGGAGACTTTACTATTTCTCCTTTCAGTTCTATTTTTGCTGTATATATTTTAAAGCTCTGTCAGTTGATGTGCACGTTTTTAGGTTGGGCTGTTTCTCTCTGGTGGATTCATCATTATGTAATAATGCTCTATATCTCTAGGACTGATTTTGGCTGCCAACTTCCTGAAAAAGAAAATTATAAAAATCCTAGAGATAGCATCATACATTAATAATGATAAAAGACTAAATAAATAGTTTTGTCCTAATTTAAAAAGTCATTGATGACTAACCACTCTTACTCCACACAGTACCAGAAAGTCTGGATAGTGGAGTAAGAAAAAAAAAAAAAAAAAGATGGACCAGAAAGGAATAAAGAAAGAAAGAAAGAAAGAAAGAAAGAAAGAAAGAAAGAAAGAAAGAAAGAAAGGAAGAAAGCTGCCCCTAGATTAGATGGCATAATTGTCTACATGCAAAATCTCTAGCAATCTATCAAGAAACTTCTAGAAGTAACAAATGAATTCGGCAAGGTCAATGTATAAAAATTTATTGTATTTCAAGGTCAGTGTACAAAAATTTATTGTATTTCTACAGACTACCAATGAGAAATCTGTCAGTAGATGAATGGTTAGAGGATATGAGGCAAAGCTCCACACAATGAAGTTTTACTCAGCCATAAAGAAGAACAATTATGTCATTTGTAGGAAAATGGATAGAACTAGAAAACATTAGGCTGAGATCAGCCAATCTCAGAAAGCCAAGGGTCCTGTGTTTTTTCTCATGTGTGAAAACTAGAGAGAAACTTCAGAGAAAAAAAGTGGGACTTCAGATAAATGAAGAGAGAGGCCAGCACAATAGCAGAGGGTTTGGGGGAGGAGCTGTAGAGGGGAAAGGAGGCTTGGGGAAGGGGATAGTTCAAATAATGCTATGCCCTTACATGAAGGTGTCACTAACAATCTCACTAACATGTAGGGCGATGGAGAAGGGGGCTGGAGTGGGATGCAGACAGAAGCACATCAAGAGCTATGTTCACGAAGGTTTGTGTCACTTTGAATCTTACTATGATATATAAGTGTAATATACCAATAAATTATTAAAAATGTTAAAGAAGGACTGAAAATATGAGTGCAATTTTATGAACATATGAAAAGAAATAAAATTCTTAGAAATATATTTAACTAAAGATATAAAAGATTTATGTAACTACAAACATATTATGGGGTACAATCTAAAATATTGCTGAAAGAAATTAAAGAACTATATAAATGAAAAAGAATCCTGTGTGCATAATTGGAGGACTTGACATTACTACATGACACCATCCCAGATTTAACTATATATTAAATGCAGTCCTTATCAAAACATCAGCTAGGTCTTAAATATTTTTGCAAAAATGGACACACTTATTTTAAAGTTAATAGCCAAAACAATCCTGAAAAATAAGAAAATGGAAAAATCGATTTCCTGTTTCTAAACTTTCTACAAAAAGTACAGTAAGCAAAATAATGTGGGCCAGGTGCAATGTCACACTCCTGTAACCCCAGAACCTGAGAGGCTGAGACAGGCAAATCACAGGTTTGAAGCCAGCCTCACCAACTTAATGAAACTCCACTTCAAAATGAAAGAAAGAGAAAGAAAGAAAGAAAGAAAGAAAGAAAGAAAGAAAGAAAGAAAGAAAGAGAAAGAGAGAAAAGGAAAGAGAGATAGAGGGAAAGAGGGAGGGAAAGAAAGAAAGAGAGAGAGACAGAGAGACAGAGAGAGAAAGAAAGAAAGAAAGAAAGAAAGAAAGAAAGAAAGAAAGAAAGAAAGGCTGAAGTGTAGTTTAGAAGTAGAATCTTCCTGAGTTCAATTCCCAGTACCAAACAATCAAACAAAGAGTCCCAAAAAAGGCCAATGTCATACTGGCTTAGTGCAGACATACAGATCAGTGGAATGGGGCTGGAAGTCCAGAAATAAACACATTTACTATCAATTGATTTTTTACAAGGATGCCAACACCATTTAAAAGAGAAAGAATATTTCTTTTCACAAGTAATGCTGGGGCAACTAAATATTTGTATGCAAAAGAATGAAGTTAGACTATTACCTCACACCATAACAACAACAACAAAAAAACTTAGAAAGGATGAAATACCTAATTGCCAGAGCAAAAAGTAAAAAAATTCCTAAAACACATGTAAATAACTGTGACCAGATTAGGCAATGATTTCTTAAGTATTATACCCAAGACAGCCACCTAAAGTAAAACTGGGTAAACTGTATTTTATCTAGTTTTACAACAACGTGACTCAAAGGCTAGAGTAAAAAGAACCTGTACAGTGAGGGGAAATACTTGCAAATCATACATCTGAGAAGGGACTTGTACCTAGAATATACAAAGAACATTTATACTAAAAAATGACAACCCAATTAAAAAATGGGCAGAGGATTCTAATAGATTTTTCTCCAAAGCAGATTATACAGATGAGCAATAAACACAGTTAAGAAAGTCAACACAGCTTGGCATTAGGGAATTGCAAATCAAAACCAAAGAGAGATACTGTTCATACAACTCAGATGGCCATGATGACAGAGATAGACAATAAAAAATACTGTAAAGAGCAGGAAGACGTTGGAATTCTGGTTCACCACTGGTGGGAATGCAAATGGTGCTATGACTTGGGGAAAACAGTTTGGCAGTTCCTCAAATGCTTAGCATAGAGATAGAGTTACAAATGGGCCAGAAATTCAACTCCTGCATCTATACCACAGAGAATTGAAAAATATATGTTTACACAAAAATTTTCACATGAATGTTCATGGCGACATTACTCAAAATAGCTAAAAATGGAAACAACCCAAATGTCCATCACAGCATGAATGGGTAAACAAAAGTTAGCATTTCTGTGTTTGCAGAGGAGTGTTTTTCAGCCATAGGAAGACATGAAATACAGCAACCACATGCTGCATCATGGGCAGACCTTGAAACATCACGCTAAGCAAAAGAAGCCAGATACAGGAGGCTACACGCAATGCAATTTCATTTATATAAAATGTCCCAAATATGTAAATACACAGAGACAAAGAGGAGTTGATGATTGCCAAAGAGTTGGAGTATAGGGGAAAGGGGAAAGAATAGGGGATGGGGTGCTGTGTGTGGTGGTGCTTACCTGTACTTGGGAGGCTGAGACAGAAGGATCAAGAGTTTGAGGACAGCCTCAGCTACTTGGTGAAGCCCTCAGTGAGGACCTGTTCAAAATAAAAAATAAAAAGGACTTGGGGTGTAGCTTGGAGGTAAAATTCCCCTGGACTCAATCCACAATACCAAAAATAAAATAAAATAAAGTATATAAAAGGTACAGGGTTTTTTTTGTGTGTGTGGTGATGACCATATTGTGGGATTAAATAGTGGTGACAGTTACACATTCTTGTGATTGTATTGTGACTATATATGATAACCATTGAGTTGTACACTTTAAAGGGTGGAGTGTTTATGGTATGTAAATTATATCTCATCTTTAAAAAGTGAATATGTTTTCTATTTTCTGGGTTTAATTGACAATAGTATATGTTTATGGAGTACAATATATCTTGAGGTCTATACATTGTGGAATTAACATGTTCACCATCTCAATTGCTTATATTTTAATTTTAGTTCACATATATTTGTACACACTTATGGAACACCCTAGGACAATTCAATGTATGTAAAATAAATAAATAGGTGGTGCATACTTGTAATCCCAGTACTTGGGAAGCTGAGACAGGAGGATCACAGGTTTGCGGATGGCCTCAGCTACTTAGGCCCTCCTGCAACTTAATGATACCTTATTTCAAAATAAAGAATAAAAAATAGGGCTGGGGGTATAGCTCAGATGTATAATGTCCCTGGGCTTCATCCCCAGGACCACAAAAAAAAAGTATAATAAGTAAACGCATGTGTGCAATAAACAAGCATGTGTAGTAAGATGTGTCTGAATGAATAGATGAACAAATCAGCAGCTTAATTAAATAGATGCTACTTACTTCTGGCCTCTGTGGTTTAAGATAAGAAATACACCACATGACAGAGGTATCCTCTAGGTAATGTGTTGTTTCTCTCTGATTGATTTAAAGTCTACTTTTATGGGTGCATTTTACCCATATATAATACTGAGGTTTAGTGTGTGATTCTCTCTGGGTCCCACTCTGCCCCACCCCCCTCCCATTCATAATGTAGAAATTGGCACTGTGCCCCACAAGTGTACACAGAATTGCCTGACCTGCTTCCTTGGTCAGGTCTCCTTGCCCCTGCCTTCCCAGTCCCCTTCCCGTATCCTGCTGGTCTCTCATTTATCCCAGCCTCTTGTTGCCCATGTTCTCTCTAGCATATACATAGCTGATCTCGCTTACCATACTATTCTTAAGTTCCATGTACTTTCCTGCAAATGACATCATTTTCTTCTTCCAAATGGCTGAGTAAAATTCCATTGTGTGTATATACCACAGTTTCATAATCCATTTATTGGTGGATGGGCACCTCAGCTTTCCATAGCACACCTATTGTGAATAGTGCTGCTATAAACTTAAAAAAAAAATAATTGGTCCCACAAGCCTCTGAAACAATCTTAAAAGCAGTCAGAAACTACAGGTTACCTAGAGGAAAACACCCCCAGCTCCTCCCCCTTTTTTTGGTTTGTTTTGTGTGAAACAGTCTTGATAAGTTGCCGAGGCTGACTTCAAACCTGAGATCCTCCTGTCTTGGCCTCCCAAGTGCTGGGATTAGATGTGCGAACCATGACTTTTCTGTTGGTTACAGGTGTGAACCACAACTTTTCTTGACCTAGTCTCTGGATGACTCCTCTCCTCCTATTGTGAATCATGTAGATGCTGGAGACATGCAAATGAAATGCAAATCTCTCTTTCAACATTCCCAGCTGTTGCACTCTTGGTTCCAAAGCTCTCTTGAATATCCCATGGTCACAAATGCAGCATTTCAAGAACTGGACTGCCTCATCCCTGCTCCTCCAGCTCCTCCAGGCAGCCCCTCGCCCTCCTGCTCCTTCTATCAATGACAGAAGTCAGCACGTGGGGCGCTCCAGCGACATCACTCCTCCCACAGGACTGCAGCCCGTGTCTATGTGACCAGGGGCCCTGAATTCTCCCTCACGCTCCCTCTCCTCTCAGTCCACAACATCCCAGCTTAAGCCACTTGTCTCAGTTTTCCAGACTAGGGCAGAGACACCCTGGCTCACACCCCAGGGGGGAACCCTGGGATTACTCCACTCAGAACAGTGGGCACCCTGAGTTCCAAGTGAACCCCCTGGATCTGTCTCCCTCCCCAGAGCATCATCTCCAGGAAAAGGGCCAGCTTCACTGTTCCTTATCTCCTGGGCTACAGAGTTTGGTAAGCACTCAAAAACTACAAGTGAAATAAGTGAAGAAACTTGAAGCTGTAATAATGCTCAGGTAAGACAGAGTTATCTAAAAAATAGGTGATCACAATGAAAACAAGGAGAAATCCTGAAAGTACTTTGACTCTGAGCAGAGGTGCTCTCCTGGGAAAAGTCGCCAGGCTTGCATGAGGAAGAAGTCGTGAGAACATCGCCAATGCAGAGCAGCCTTGTGGTCAGCTGTAATTTAAGGAAGATGTTTCTAGGCAGCAGTGTCCTTCTGGACCCCAGATCCTTGTTACTTGGCTGAAAACCCCACAAGAGCTGGCTTTGGTTTTCTTGAGAGTAAAAATGTATTTCTTCCAGTTACTGGCAGGTCAAAGTATTTCTTTACAAGATTTATACATATCCTGCCTTAACCATGCCCAGAAAAACATGATAATCTTGACTACTATTTGAATTTAAGATGATGTCATTGGAAAATAAATTTAAAATACAAACACCTTTAAACAGCCTCTGGCTCTAGAATCTGAAAATTGCCTAGATGCTCCCATCACTTGTGTCCAAGGCCTGCTTTCTGGTGAGGCCTGGGAGTAACATGTTTTCTTCTCCCAGTGAACTGGGATGAGTATTGTCTCTCTGTCACCAAAGCTGCACATCCAGCTTAAGAAGTAGAGCATCTGTCACCCTTAACTGTAAGTAGGCTACATGTCTCTTCTCTATAAGAGAGAGAGAGAGAGAGAGAGAGAGAGAGAGAGAGAGAGAGAGAGAGAGAGTGTGTGTATGTGTGTGTGTGTGTAGTGGGGAGTGAACTTTCCAGGGGCATTCTATTTCTGAGCTACATCCCCAGCTTTTTCTATTTTTTTCTATTTTGAAACAGAATCTTGCTAAATTACTGTCTCACTACGTTGTTGAAGCTGGCCTCAAACCTATAGTCCTCTGGTTTCAGCCTCCCAAGTACTGGCATTCCAGCGATGTGCCGCCTCCACCAGCTTCCACTCCCTTTATTTTATTTATGGATTTATTTTGTGGTACTAGGGGTTGACTGTAGGGATGCTCTACCTCCAAGCATACCCTATTTTATTTTTTATTTTGAAGCAGGGCTTCACTAAGTTGCCACAGGCTATCCTCAAACCTGCAATCCTCCTGTTTCAGCCTCCCAAGAATTGTAATTACAGGCGTGAGCCACTACACCCAGCTGCCGGTATTCCTTTTCTATAACCAAAAGACCAATATTAAAAGAAGAAATCTGAGTGAATCTTGAGGTGCAGACTGTGACCAGGGTCACACTGCCAACCACTTTCTTCTTGGAATACAAAAAAAAAAAAATACTAGTGTAATATTGTGAAATATGCATTTGGTTTTCATTCCCATCTCCTGGCATACAAATCCTATACTCCTTAGAATCTATAAAATAATAAATGCCTTTTTTGGCTAACAAGTCAACTGATGGAAGCCCTTGGATGGCTTCAGGATGGCACTGATCCCCAGAAAGACTGAGTCAGAGGGATGGGATGGGGTGTCCAGTGTCTCCATCAGCATTCCTATGTCATTAAGTCTCAAAAAAAAAAACAAGGAACAGTCTCAGGCTGCAGACTTCAGAACCTGTGGACGTTTCCAGAGCAGTGAGCAAGAGCACGATGTGGCAGGAGCGTAGTGCACCCCAACTCCACAGACACAGAAGCTCCTAGACCCAGGACCCTCCCAGACTTTGCCTTAGATATCTCTTCCTCTGACTGTTCCTTTGTATCTTGTACAAATATCCTTTGCACCAGGTGTAGTAATGCATGCCTGTCATCCAAGTACCAAACTATGGAACCAGCCAAGATGTCCATCAACAGATGAATGGATTACAAAACTGTGGGATATGTACACAATGGAATTTTACTCAGCCATCAAAAAAAACTCAATTACATCATTTTCAGGGAAATGGATGGAACTAGAGGACATTATGCTAAGTGAGATTAGTCAGGCACAAAAAATAAGAAATCAGATGCTTTCCCTAATATGTGAGAGTTAGGGAGAAAAGAGGAGCAAACAAGACAACCTAAAGGAGGAGAAATGAGGGGGGAAGAGGAAAATCTCTAAAGCTCACAATGTACTTAAACATATCAAAGTCAATCACTAAGCCAAGCAAGGGAGGGAGGGACGGGGAGGGAATGGGGTGGGATTTGGGTAGGGGTTAAATCAGCGATGAGTCCATGTTTGTACACACAAGTTTTTTACCCCAAGAAGTTGTATGAATATAATACACCAATAAAAAAAATTAAAAAAAAAGAAAACTTAGATCACTGGTTCGATGCCAGCTTCAGCAATTTAGCAAGACCCTCAGCAACTTAGCAAGAACCTGCTTCAAAATAATAAAAAAATAATAATAATATAGGGCTGGGGGGTATGGCAGTGAGGCAGAACACTCTAGGTTCATTCTGGGTGATGGTGGTGGTGGTGATGTGTGTGTGTGCACACGCGCGCACGTGCGTGTGTGCACGCAATATATATTTTCTTCATAATAAACAGGTAAGTATAAGTCATTATGAGTTCTATGAGCCAATCTAGCAAACTAATCCAAACCAATGAGGGATGGTGGGACTCTGCTGGTCTAAACACCCTGAGCTTGTGGTTGGCATCAGATGTGGCGGAGGAGAATCTTGGAACTGAGTCTTCAACATGCGGGGTCTGAGACTACCTCCAGGTAAACAGCGTGAGTAATGAGTTGGTGTGGAAGGCACCCGGCTGGTGTTCACTGCAGAAATGACCGCTCGCTGGCTGGTGGGAAGAAATCTCCCCATCTTTGGGGTCATATACACAAGCCTTCGGCGCTGATCCTTGTGGAGGGAGAGTAAAGGAGAAGCCATGTTTGTTCACTTGTGTTCCAGATTGCCTAGAACAGGCCAGCCCTCTTGGGTTCCACATGGAGTGCAGGCAGGTGACCTGGACCCAGTCCCTCCATTGCGCCCGCAGTACCTCCAATCCTGAGAGTGACACACGCACTTAGGGACACTTGAGAAAACATTCAGGACAGCCAAAGATCCCGAGATGCATCTGAGAAATGTTCCCAGGGCCAATCCTGTTTCCCAGTTGCGGAATCTCTCTCCTGGGTCCAGCAGTGATCCCTGTTTTGCCTGCCAGCCTTCCCACGAATTCTGGGTGTGTCCACACAAAAGCCCAGCACATTCCTCCACAGCTCAAGAGAGCTAGAATCAGCATTGTGGCTTGCCAGGACACCTCTGCTCTGTCCCTCCCCAACACTGGAGAGCCCATTGCTACCTGGCAGGTCCTGCCTGACTCACCTCCCGGCTCAACCCTGACCGCTCTGTTCGCAATCAAGATTAGAAAAGAGCTGTTGACTAAAGGAAGCCTCAGGATAGAGGGAAAAAATAAAAGTCTTGGGACTTAGATATAGGGACTTGGAAGAACCCTTCCCAGCTCCAGGAGCCCTGCAGGTCACCAGAGACGCCGTCCTGTCTCTTTCTTCGGATTCTCTGGCATGCAGCAGGGAGCTGGAGCTGCTGCTCATTGTTCTCCTGGGTAATACTGAGCAGCTGCTCTGAAGTGAGCGCCGAACAGAGTGCCTACAACTGCTCTCTAAAGGAAATGTAGGAAAGCTGGCTTTCCCTTCCCTGAACTTGGCTAGGAAGCTCACCAAGGGATCTGGCTTCTCCCTGTTCACTCCGGGAACTGGTCTGGCATCTCAGAGGAGGCAAGGCAGGGGCAAGCGCTCCCTGGGGACCACAGCCTGGCCAGGCACTGCTGTTATGAGCTCCCCTCCAGCAGATTCAAGGTCAGCTTTGTCCAGGTTGATCCCACCCAACCAGCACTGGAGTTAGAAGGGAAGGGCGGCGCCTCAGCTGGGGATCTGCAGCCTAAAGAATCAGATAGATGTAAGATTGCCTTCGCCCACAGCAGGCCAGGGTCTGAAGCCTGCGCTGAGAGGGGAGGGAGGGGCACAGTGTGCAGGGGTAGGACCAGAGAAGCCCCTCAGAGTCTTGTCTCTGTATCTGGGTCCTGATGCCACATCTGGGTTTGACAGTGTAAAATGGGGTGGCAACTTTATGATAGCCCAGAGGAGCCAGAAGGAGTCAGGGTGATGGCAGGAAGTGCAAGGTGTCCTGCAGCAGGACCTCTGTGAATAGCGGGAAACGGGGCTTCCTTTCTGATGACAGCTGGAGAACCAAGGCTGAGCCTCCACTTGGAAACAGTGGGGCACCTTCAGCATGCAAGCAGGGAGCATTTCTGGTACAAGGCTCCTGCTTCCATTGGGTCAGGTCAGGAGGAATGAAATCTGAGAGAGATGTATGTGTATATTTGCATGGATATATTTATCTACATTATCTGCATATCTTTTCAGACTCTACATATTTCTCTGTAGAAAATTTTTTTCTTATAAAAAATAACCTTTTCCTGGGTGCCACCTATTTTTAGCAGGCCTTTCCCCCATAGGAATATGCCCTTTCAGACCATTACTTGCTCCTTCAACATCACTCTTAGGAGCTGTGTAGTATTTAATAACATCTATAAAGAGTGTGCATCTGTTTCTTTGTGGCTACCTGTCTGGCTCAGTATACCAGACCTGCTCAGTAAAGGTTGAATGTGTGTGGTCAGATAGTAGGGCACAAGCCTGCTGAAGCTCTCAAAAATATTACATTAAGTTAAAGAAGCCAACTACCAAGGACCACATAGTGTAGGATTCCACTCATATGAGCTGCCCAGAATAGGCAAGAATTTAAGATAC